>NW_027460583.1:0-54311 GCF_050947875.1 Dermacentor variabilis | reverse complement strand
AAGAGCAGCATCGGCATGCTTTTCACGTCGTTTGGTAGAAATCCACGCGCGCGTTCTGCCAAAAGCACCATTTGCATGCCTATCGTGTGGTTTTGCAGAAAACTGCGTCCGCGTCTACCAAAAGATGCATGCGCATGCTTAAAACGCGCTTTGGCACAAATCCATGTGCGGATGTTAAAAAGAGCAGCATCGGCATGCTTTTCACGTCGTTTGGTAGAATCCACGCGCGCGTTCTGCCAAAAGCACCATTTGCATGCATATCGTGTGGTTTTGCAGAAAACTGCGTCCGCGTCTACCAAAAGATGCATGCGCATGCTTAAAACGCGTTTTGGCACAAATCCATGTGCGGGTGCTAAAAAGAGCAGCATCGGCATGCTTTTCACGTCGTTTGGTAGAAATCCACACGCGCGTTCTGCCAAAAGCACCATTTGCATGCCTATCGTGTGGTTTTGCAGAAAACTGCGTCCGCGTCTACCAAAAGATGCATGCGCATGCTTAAAACGCGTTTTGGCACAAATCCATGTGCGGGTGCTAAAAAGAGCAGCATCGGCATGCTTTTCACGTCGTTTGGTAGAAATCCACACGCGCGTTCTGCCAAAAGCACCATTTGCATGCCTATCGTGTGGTTTTGCAGAAAACTGCGTCCGCGTCTACCAAAAGATGCATGCGCATGCTTAAAACGCGCTTTGGCACAAATCCACGTGCGGATGTTAAAAAGAGCAGCATCGGCATGCTTTTCACGTCGTTTGGTAGAAATCCACGCGCGCGTTCTGCCAAAAGCACCATTTGCATGCCTATCGCGTGGTTTTGCAGAAAACTGCGTCCGCGTCTACCAAAAGATGCATGCGCATGCTTAAAACGCGCTTTGGCACAAATCCATGTGCGGATGTTAAAAAGAGCAGCATCGGCATGCTTTTCACGTCGTTTGGTAGAAATCCACACGCGCGTTCTGCCAAAAGCACCATTTCCATGCATATCGTGTGGTTTTGCAGAAAACTGCGTCCGCGTCTACCAAAAGATGCATGTGCATGCTAAAAACGCGTTTTGTCACAAATCCATGTGCGGATGTTAAAAAGAGCAGCATCGGCATGCTTTTCACGTCGTTTGGTAGAAATCCACGCGCGCGTTCTGCCAAAAGCACCATTTGCATGCATATCGTGTGGTTTTGCAGAAAACTGCGTCCGCGTCTACCAAAAGATGCATGCGCATGCTTAAAACGCGTTTTGGCACAAATCCATGTGCGGGTGCTAAAAAGAGCAGCATCGGCATGCTTTTCACGTCGTTTGGTAGAAATCCACACGCGCGTTCTGCCAAAAGCACCATTTGCATGCCTATCGTGTGGTTTTGCAGAAAACTGCGTCCGCGTCTACCAAAAGATGCATGCGCATGCTTAAAACGCGTTTTGGCACAAATCCATGTGCGGGTGCTAAAAAGAGCAGCATCGGCATGCTTTTCACGTCGTTTGGTAGAAATCCACACGCGCGTTCTGCCAAAAGCACCATTTGCATGCCTATCGTGTGGTTTTGCAGAAAACTGCGTCCGCGTCTACCAAAAGATGCATGCGCATGCTTAAAACGCGCTTTGGCACAAATCCATGTGCGGATGTTAAAAAGAGCAGCATCGGCATGCTTTTCACGTCGTTTGGTAGAAATCCACGCGCGCGTTCTGCCAAAAGCACCATTTGCATGCATATCGTGTGGTTTTGCAGAAAACTGCGTCCGCGTCTACCAAAAGATGCATGCGCATGCTTAAAACGCGTTTTGGCACAAATCCATGTGCGGGTGCTAAAAAGAGCAGCATCGGCATGCTTTTCACGTCGTTTGGTAGAAATCCACACGCGCGTTCTGCCAAAAGCACCATTTGCATGCCTATCGTGTGGTTTTGCAGAAAACTGCGTCCGCGTCTACCAAAAGATGCATGCGCATGCTTAAAACGCGTTTTGGCACAAATCCATGTGCGGGTGCTAAAAAGAGCAGCATCGGCATGCTTTTCACGTCGTTTGGTAGAAATCCACACGCGCGTTCTGCCAAAAGCACCATTTGCATGCCTATCGTGTGGTTTTGCAGAAAACTGCGTCCGCGTCTACCAAAAGATGCATGCGCATGCTTAAAACGCGTTTTGGCACAAATCCATGTGCGGGTGCTAAAAAGAGCAGCATCGGCATGCTTTTCACGTCGTTTGGTAGAAATCCACACGCGCGTTCTGCCAAAAGCACCATTTGCATGCCTATCGTGTGGTTTTGCAGAAAACTGCGTCCGCGTCTACCAAAAGATGCATGCGCATGCTTAAAACGCGCTTTGGCACAAATCGATGTGCGGATGTTAAAAAGAGTAGCATCGGCATGCTTTTCACGTCGTTTGGTAGAAATCCACACGCGCGTTCTGCCAAAAGCACCATTTTCATGCATATCGTGTGGTTTTGCAGAAAACTGCGTCCGCGTCTACCAAAAGATGCATGCGCATGCTTAAAACGCGTTTTGGCACAAATCCATGTGCGGGTGCTAAAAAGAGCAGCATCGGCATGCTTTTCACGTCATTTGGTAGAAATCCACGCGCGCGTTCTGCCAAAAGCACCATTTGCATGCCTATCGTGTGGTTTTGCAGAAAACTGCGTCCGCGTCTACCAAAAGATGCATGCGCATGCTTAAAACGCGTTTTGGCACAAATCCATGTGCGGATGTTAAAAAGAGCAGCATCGGCATGCTTTTCACGTCGTTTGGTAGAAATCCACGCGCGCGTTCTGCCAAAAGCACCATTTGCATGCATATCGTGTGGTTTTGCAGAAAACTGCGTCCGCGTCTACCAAAAGATGCATGCGCATGCTTAAAACGCGTTTTGGCACAAATCCATGTGCGGGTGCTAAAAAGAGCAGCATCGGCATGCTTTTCACGTCGTTTGGTAGAAATCCACACGCGCGTTCTGCCAAAAGCACCATTTGCATGCCTATCGTGTGGTTTTGCAGAAAACTGCGTCCGCGTCTACCAAAAGATGCATGCGCATGCTTAAAACGCGCTTTGGCACAAATCCATGTGCGGATGTTAAAAAGAGCAGCATCGGCATGCTTTTCACGTCGTTTGGTAGAAATCCACGCGCGCGTTCTGCCAAAAGCACCATTTGCATGCATATCGTGTGGTTTTGCAGAAAACTGCGTCCGCGTCTACCAAAAGATGCATGCGCATGCTTAAAACGCGCTTTGGCACAAATCCATGTGCGGATGTTAAAAAGAGCAGCATCGGCATGCTTTTCACGTCGTTTGGTAGAAATCCACAGGCGCGTTCTGCCAAAAGCACCATTTGCATGCATATCGTGTGGTTTTGCAGAAAACTGCGTCCGCGTCTACCAAAAGATGCATGTGCATGCTAAAAACGCGTTTTGGCACAAATCCATGTGCGGGTGCTAAAAAGAGCAGCATCGGCATGCTTTTCACGTCGTTTGGTAGAAATCCACGCGCGCGTTCTGCCAAAAGCACCATTTGCATGCCTATCGTGTGGTTTTGCAGAAAACTGCGTCCGCGTCTACCAAAAGATGCATGCGCATGCTTAAAACGCGTTTTGGCACAAATCCATGTGCGGATGTTAAAAAGAGCAGCATCGGCATGCTTTTCACGTCGTTTGGTAGAAATCCACGCGCGCGTTCTGCCAAAAGCACCATTTGCATGCATATCGTGTGGTTTTGCAGAAAACTGCGTCCGCGTCTACCAAAAGATGCATGCGCATGCTTAAAACGCGTTTTGGCACAAATCCATGTGCGGGTGCTAAAAAGAGCAGCATCGGCATGCTTTTCACGTCGTTTGGTAGAAATCCACGCGCGCGTTCTGCCAAAAGCGCCATTTGCAAGCCTATCGTGTGGTTTTGCAGAAAACTGCGTCCGCGTCTACCAAAAGATGCATGCGCATGCTTAAAACGCGCTTTGGCACAAATCCATGTGCGGATGTTAAAAAGAGCAGCATCGGCATGCTTTTCACGTCGTTTGGTAGAAATCCACGCGCGCGTTCTGCCAAAAGCACCATTTGCATGCATATCGTGTGGTTTTGCAGAAAACTGCGTCCGCGTCTACCAAAAGATGCATGCGCATGCTTAAAACGCGTTTTGGCACAAATCCATGTGCGGGTGCTAAAAAGAGCAGCATCGGCATGCTTTTCACGTCGTTTGGTAGAAATCCACACGCGCGTTCTGCCAAAAGCACCATTTGCATGCATATCGTGTGGTTTTGCAGAAAACTGCGTCCGCGTCTACCAAAAAGATGCATGTGCATGCTAAAAACGCGTTTTGGCACAAATCCATGTGCGGGTGCTAAAAAGAGCAGCATCGGCATGCTTTTCACGTCGTTTGGTAGAAATCCACGCGCGTGTTCTGCCAAAAGCACCATTTGCATGCCTATCGTGTGGTTTTGCAGAAAACTGCGTCCGCGTCTAGCAAAAGATGCATGCGCATGCTTAAAACGCGCTTTGGCACAAATCCATGTGCGGATGTTAAAAAGAGCAGCATCGGCATGCTTTTCACGTCGTTTGGTAGAAATCCACGCGCGCGTTCTGCCAAAAGCACCATTTGCATGCATATCGTGTGGTTTTGCAGAAAACTGCGTCCGCGTCTACCAAAAGATGCATGCGCATGCTTAAAACGCGCTTTGGCACAAATCCATGTGCGGATGTTAAAAAGAGCAGCATCGGCATGCTTTTCACGTCGTTTGGTAGAAATCCACACGCGCGTTCTGCCAAAAGCACCATTTGCATGCATATCGTGTGGTTTTGCAGAAAACTGCGTCCGCGTCTACCAAAAGATGCATGTGCATGCTAAAAACGCGTTTTGGCACAAATCCATGTGCGGGTGCTAAAAAGAGCAGCATCGGCATGCTTTTCACGTCGTTTGGTAGAAATCCACGCGCGCGTTCTGCCAAAAGCACCATTTGCATGCCTATCGTGTGGTTTTGCAGAAAACTGCGTCCGCGTCTACCAAAAGATGCATGCGCATGCTTAAAACGCGTTTTGGCACAAATCCATGTGCGGATGTTAAAAAGAGCAGCATCGGCATGCTTTTCACGTCGTTTGGTAGAAATCCACGCGCGCGTTCTGCCAAAAGCACCATTTGCATGCATATCGTGTGGTTTTGCAGAAAACTGCGTCCGCGTCTACCAAAAGATGCATGCGCATGCTTAAAACGCGTTTTGGCACAAATCCATGTGCGGGTGCTAAAAAGAGCAGCATCGGCATGCTTTTCACGTCGTTTGGTAGAAATCCACACGCGCGTTCTGCCAAAAGCACCATTTGCATGCATATCGTGTGGTTTTGCAGAAAACTGCGTCCGCGTCTACCAAAAGATGCATGTGCATGCTAAAAACGCGTTTTGGCACAAATCCATGTGCGGGTGCTAAAAAGAGCAGCATCGGCATGCTTTTCACGTCGTTTGGTAGAAATCCACGCGCGTGTTCTGCCAAAAGCACCATTTGCATGCCTATCGTGTGGTTTTGCAGAAAACTGCGTCCGCGTCTACCAAAAGATGCATGCGCATGCTTAAAACGCGCTTTGGCACAAATCCATGTGCGGATGTTAAAAAGAGCAGCATCGGCATGCTTTTCACGTCGTTTGGTAGAAATCCACGCGCGCGTTCTGCCAAAAGCACCATTTGCATGCATATCGTGTGGTTTTGCAGAAAACTGCGTCCGCGTCTACCAAAAGATGCATGCGCATGCTTAAAACGCGTTTTGGCACAAATCCATGTGCGGGTGCTAAAAAGAGCAGCATCGGCATGCTTTTCACGTCGTTTGGTAGAAATCCACACGCGCGTTCTGCCAAAAGCACCATTTGCATGCATATCGTGTGGTTTTGCAGAAAACTGTGTCCGCGTCTACCAAAAGATGCATGTGCATGCTAAAAACGCGTTTTGGCACAAATCCATGTGCGGGTGCTAAAAAGAGCAGCATCGGCATGCTTTTCACGTCGTTTGGTAGAAATCCACGCGCGCGTTCTGCCAAAAGCACCATTTGCATGCCTATCGTGTGGTTTTGCAGAAAACTGCGTCCGCGTCTACCAAAAGATGCATGCGCATGCTTAAAACGCGCTTTGGCACAAATCCATGTGCGGATGTTAAAAAGAGCAGCATCGGCATGCTTTTCACGTCGTTTGGTAGAAATCCACGCGCGCGTTCTGCCAAAAGCACCATTTGCATGCATATCGTGTGGTTTTGCAGAAAACTGCGTCCGCGTCTACCAAAAGATGCGTGCGCATGCTTAAAACGCGTTTTGGCACAAATCCATGTGCGGGTGCTAAAAAGAGCAGCATCGGCATGCTTTTCACGTCGTTTGGTAGAAATCCACGCGCGCGTTCTGCCAAAAGCACCATTTGCATGCCTATCGTGTGGTTTTGCAGAAAACTGCGTCCGCGTCTACCAAAAGATGCATGCGCATGCTTAAAACGCGTTTTGGCACAAATCCATGTGCGGGTGCTAAAAAGAGCAGCATCGGCATGCTTTTCACGTCGTTTGGTAGAAATCCACACGCGCGTTCTGCCAAAAGCACCATTTGCATGCCTATCGTGTGGTTTTGCAGAAAACTGCGTCCGCGTCTACCAAAAGATGCATGCGCATGCTTAAAACGCGCTTTGGCACAAATCCATGTGCGGATGTTAAAAAGAGCAGCATCGGCATGCTTTTCACGTCGTTTGGTAGAAATCCACGCGCGCGTTCTGCCAAAAGCACCATTTGCTTGCATATCGTGTGGTTTTGCAGAAAACTGCGTCCGCGTCTACCAAAAGATGCATGCGCATGCTTAAAACGCGTTTTGGCACAAATCCATGTGCGGGTGCTAAAAAGAGCAGCATCGGCATGCTTTTCACGTCGTTTGGTAGAAATCCACACGCGCGTTCTGCCAAAAGCACCATTTGCATGCCTATCGTGTGGTTTTGCAGAAAACTGCGTCCGCGTCTACCAAAAGATGCATGCGCATGCTTAAAACGCGTTTTCGCACAAATCCATGTGCGGGTGCTAAAAAGAGCAGCATCGGCATGCTTTTCACGTCGTTTGGTAGAAATCCACACGCGCGTTCTGCCAAAAGCACCATTTGCATGCCTATCGTGTGGTTTTGCAGAAAACTGCGTCCGCGTCTACCAAAAGATGCATGCGCATGCTTAAAACGCGCTTTGGCACAAATCCACGTGCGGATGTTAAAAAGAGCAGCATCGGCATGCTTTTCACGTCGTTTGGTAGAAATCCACGCGCGCGTTCTGCCAAAAGCACCATTTGCATGCCTATCGTGTGGTTTTGCAGAAAACTGCGTCCGCGTCTACCAAAAGATGCATGCGCATGCTTAAAACGCGCTTTGGCACAAATCCATGTGCGGATGTTAAAAAGAGCAGCATCGGCATGCTTTTCACGTCGTTTGGTAGAAATCCACACGCGCGTTCTGCCAAAAGCACCATTTGCATGCATATCGTGTGGTTTTGCAGAAAACTGCGTCCGCGTCTACCAAAAGATGCATGTGCATGCTAAAAACGCGTTTTGGCACAAATCCATGTGCGGATGTTAAAAAGAGCAGCATCGGCATGCTTTTCACGTCGTTTGGTAGAAATCCACGCGCGCGTTCTGCCAAAAGCACCATTTGCATGCATATCGTGTGGTTTTGCAGAAAACTGCGTCCGCGTCTACCAAAAGATGCATGCGCATGCTTAAAACGCGTTTTGGCACAAATCCATGTGCGGGTGCTAAAAAGAGCAGCATCGGCATGCTTTTCACGTCGTTTGGTAGAAATCCACACGCGCGTTCTGCCAAAAGCACCATTTGCATGCCTATCGTGTGGTTTTGCAGAAAACTGCGTCCGCGTCTACCAAAAGATGCATGCGCATGCTTAAAACGCGTTTTGGCACAAATCCATGTGCGGGTGCTAAAAAGAGCAGCATCGGCATGCTTTTCACGTCGTTTGGTAGAAATCCACACGCGCGTTCTGCCAAAAGCACCATTTGCATGCCTATCGTGTGGTTTTGCAGAAAACTGCGTCCGCGTCTACCAAAAGATGCATGCGCATGCTTAAAACGCGCTTTGGCACAAATCCATGTGCGGATGTTAAAAAGAGCAGCATCGGCATGCTTTTCACGTCGTTTGGTAGAAATCCACACGCGCGTTCTGCCAAAAGCACCATTTTCATGCATATCGTGTGGTTTTGCAGAAAACTGCGTCCGCGTCTACCAAAAGATGCATGTGCATGCTAAAAACGCGTTTTGGCACAAATCCATGTGCGGGTGCTAAAAAGAGCAGCATCGGCATGCTTTTCACGTCGTTTGGTAGAAATCCACGCGCGCGTTCTGCCAAAAGCACCATTTGCATGCCTATCGTGTGGTTTTGCAGAAAACTGCGTCCGCGTCTACCAAAAGATGCATGCGCATGCTTAAAACGCGTTTTGGCACAAATCCCTGTGCGGATGTTAAAAAGAGCAGCATCGGCATGCTTTTCACGTCGTTTGGTAGAAATCCACACGCGCGTTCTGCCAAAAGCACCATTTGCATGCATATCGTGTGGTTTTGCAGAAAACTACGTCCGCGTCTACCAAAAGATGCATGTGCATGCTAAAAACGCGTTTTGGCACAAATCCATGTGCGGGTGCTAAAAAGAGCAGCATCGGCATGCTTTTCACGTCGTTTGGTAGAAATCCACGCGCGCGTTCTGCCAAAAGCACCATTTGCATGCATATCGTGTGGTTTTGCAGAAAACTGCGTCCGCGTCTACCAAAAGATGCATGCGCATGCTAAAAACGCGTTTTGGCACAAATCCATGTGCGGGTGCTAAAAAGAGCAGCATCGGCATGCTTTTCACGTCGTTTGGTAGAAATCCACACGCGCGTTCTGCCAAAAGCACCATTTGCTTGCCTATCGTGTGGTTTTGCAGAAAACTGCGTCCGCGTCTACCAAAAGATGCATGCGCATGCTTAAAACGCGTTTTGGCACAAATCCATGTGCGGGTGCTAAAAAGAGCAGCATCGGCATGCTTTTCACGTCGTTTGGTAGAAATCCACACGCGCGTTCTGCCAAAAGCACCATTTGCATGCCTATCGTGTGGTTTTGCAGAAAACTGCGTCCGCGTCTACCAAAAGATGCATGCGCATGCTTAAAACGCGTTTTGGCACAAATCCCTGTGCGGATGTTAAAAAGAGCAGCATCGGCATGCTTTTCACGTCGTTTGGTAGAAATCCACACGCGCGTTCTGCCAAAAGCACCATTTGCATGCATATCGTGTGGTTTTGCAGAAAACTACGTCCGCGTCTACCAAAAGATGCATGTGCATGCTAAAAACGCGTTTTGGCACAAATCCATGTGCGGGTGCTAAAAAGAGCAGCATCGGCATGCTTTTCACGTCGTTTGGTAGAAATCCACGCGCGCGTTCTGCCAAAAGCACCATTTGCATGCATATCGTGTGGTTTTGCAGAAAACTGCGTCCGCGTCTACCAAAAGATGCATGCGCATGCTAAAAACGCGTTTTGGCACAAATCCATGTGCGGGTGCTAAAAAGAGCAGCATCGGCATGCTTTTCACGTCGTTTGGTAGAAATCCACACGCGCGTTCTGCCAAAAGCACCATTTGCATGCCTATCGTGTGGTTTTGCAGAAAACTGCGTCCGCGTCTACCAAAAGATGCATGCGCATGCTTAAAACGCGTTTTGGCACAAATCCATGTGCGGGTGCTAAAAAGAGCAGCATCGGCATGCTTTTCACGTCGTTTGGTAGAAATCCACACGCGCGTTCTGCCAAAAGCACCATTTGCATGCCTATCGTGTGGTTTTGCAGAAAACTGCGTCCGCGTCTACCAAAAGATGCATGCGCATGCTTAAAACGCGCTTTGGCACAAATCCATGTGCGGATGTTAAAAAGAGCAGCATCGGCATGCTTTTCACGTCGTTTGGTAGAAATCCACGCGCGCGTTCTGCCAAAAGCACCATTTGCATGCATATCGTGTGGTTTTGCAGAAAACTGCGTCCGCGTCTACCAAAAGATGCATGCGCATGCTTAAAACGCGTTTTGGCACAAATCCATGTGCGGGTGCTAAAAAGAGCAGCATCAGAATGCTTTTCACGTCGTTTGGTAGAAATCCACGCGCGCGTTCTGCCAAAAGCACCATTTGCATGCATATCGTGTGGTTTTGCAGAAAACTGCGTTCGCGTCTACCAAAAGATGCATGCGCATGCTTAAAACGTGTTTTGGCACAAATCCATGTGCGGGTGCTAAAAAGAGCAGCATCGGCATGCTTTTCACGTCGTTTGGTAGAAATCCACGCGCGCGTTCTGCCAAAAGCACCATTTGCATGCATATCGTGTGGTTTTGCAGAAAACTGCGTCCGCGTCTAGCAAAAGATGCATGCGCATGCTTAAAACGCGTTTTGGCACAAATCCATGTGCGGGTGCTAAAAAGAGCAGCATCGGCATGCTTTTCACGTCGTTTGGTAGAAATCCACTCGCGCGTTCTGCCAAAAGCACTATTTGCATGCACATCGTGTGGTTTTACAGAAAACTGCGTCCGCGTCTACCAAAAGATGCATGCGCATGCTAAAAACGCGTTTTGGCACAAATCAATGTGCGGGTGCTAAAAAGAGCAGCATCGGCATGCTTTTCACGTCGTTTGGTAGAAATCCACGCGCGCGTTGTGCCAAAAGCACCATTTGCATGCATATCGTGTGGTTTTGCAGAAAACTGCGTCCGCGTCTACCAAAAGATGCATGCGCATGCTTAAAACGCGTTTTGGCACAAATCCATGTGCGGGTGCTAAAAAGAGCAGCATCGGCATGCTTTTCGCGTCGTTTGGTAGAAATCCACGCGCGCGTTCTGCCAAAAGCACCATTTGCATGCATATCGTGTGGTTTTGCAGAAAACTGCGTCCGCGTCTACCAAAAGATGCATGCGCATGCTTAAAACGCGTTTTGGCACAAATCCATGTGCGGGTGCTAAAAAGAGCAGCATGGGCATGCTTTTCACGTCGTTTGGTAGAAATATACGCGCGCGTTCTGCCAAAAGCACCATTTGCATGCATATCGTGTGGTTTTGCAGAAAACTGCGTCCGCGTCTACCAAAAGATGCATGCGCATGCTTAAAACGCGTTTTGGCACAAATCCATGTGCGGGTGCTAAAAAGAGCAGCATCGGCATGCTTTTCACGTCGTTTGGTAGACATCCACGCGCGCGTTCTACCAAAAGCACCATTTGCATGCACATCGTGTGGTTTTGCAGAAAACTGCGTCCGCGTCTACCAAAAGATGCATGCGCATGCTTAAAACGCGTTTTGGCACAAATCCATGTGCGGGTGCTAAAAAGAGCAGAATCGGCATGCTTTTCACCTCGTTTGGTAGAAATCCACGCGCGCGTTCTGCCAAAAGCACCATTTGCATGCATATCGTGTGGTTTTGCAGAAAACTGCGTCCGCGTCTACCAAAAGATGCATGGGCATGCTAAAAACGCGTTTTGGCACAAATCCATGTGCGGGTGCTAAAAGAGCAGCATCGGATTGCTTTTCACGTCGTTTGGTGGAAATCCACGCGCGCGTTCTGCCAAAAGCACCATTTGCATGCATATCGTGTGGTTTTGCAGAAAACTGCGTTCGCGTCTACCAAAAGATGCATGCGCATGCTTAAAACGCGTTTTGGCACAAATCCATGTGCGGGTGCTAAAAAGAGCAGCATCGGCATGCTTTTCACGTCGTTTGGTAGAAATCCACGCGCGCGTTCTACCAAAAGCACCATTTGCATGCATATCGTGTGGTTTTGCAGAAAACTGCGTCCGCGTCTACCAAAAGATGCATGCGCATGCTTAAAACGCGTTTTGGCACAAATCCATGTGCGGGTGCTAAAAAGAGCAGCATCGGCATGCTTTTCACGTCGTTTGGTAGAAATCCACGCGCGCGTTCTGCCAAAAGCACCATTTGCATGCATATCGTGTGGTTTTGCAGAAAACTGCGTCCGCGTCTAGCAAAAGATGCATGCGCATGCTTAAAACGCGTTTTGGCACAAATCCATGTGCGGGTGCTAAAAAGAGCAGCATCGGCATGCTTTTCACGTCGTTTGGTAGAAATCCACACGCGCGTTCTGCCAAAAGCACCATTTGCATGCCTATCGTGTGGTTTTGCAGAAAACTGCGTCCGCGTCTACCAAAAGATGCATGCGCATGCTTAAAACGCGCTTTGGCACAAATCCATGTGCGGATGTTAAAAAGAGCAGCATCGGCATGCTTTTCACGTCGTTTGGTAGAAATCCACGCGCGCGTTCTGCCAAAAGCACCATTTGCATGCATATCGTGTGGTTTTGCAGAAAACTGCGTCCGCGTCTACCAAAAGATGCATGCGCATGCTTAAAACGCGTTTTGGCACAAATCCATGTGCGGGTGCTAAAAAGAGCAGCATCGGCATGCTTTTCACGTCGTTTGGTAGAAATCCACACGCGCGTTCTGCCAAAAGCACCATTTGCATGCCTATCGTGTGGTTTTGCAGAAAACTGCGTCCGCGTCTACCAAAAGATGCATGCGCATGCTTAAAACGCGTTTTGGCACAAATCCATGTGCGGGTGCTAAAAAGAGCAGCATCGGCATGCTTTTCACGTCGTTTGGTAGAAATCCACACGCGCGTTCTGCCAAAAGCACCATTTGCATGCCTATCGTGTGGTTTTGCAGAAAACTGCGTCCGCGTCTACCAAAAGATGCATGCGCATGCTTAAAACGCGTTTTGGCACAAATCCATGTGCGGGTGCTAAAAAGAGCAGCATCGGCATGCTTTTCACGTCGTTTGGTAGAAATCCACACGCGCGTTCTGCCAAAAGCACCATTTGCATGCCTATCGTGTGGTTTTGCAGAAAACTGCGTCCGCGTCTACCAAAAGATGCATGCGCATGCTTAAAACGCGCTTTGGCACAAATCGATGTGCGGATGTTAAAAAGAGTAGCATCGGCATGCTTTTCACGTCGTTTGGTAGAAATCCACACGCGCGTTCTGCCAAAAGCACCATTTTCATGCATATCGTGTGGTTTTGCAGAAAACTGCGTCCGCGTCTACCAAAAGATGCATGCGCATGCTTAAAACGCGTTTTGGCACAAATCCATGTGCGGGTGCTAAAAAGAGCAGCATCGGCATGCTTTTCACGTCATTTGGTAGAAATCCACGCGCGCGTTCTGCCAAAAGCACCATTTGCATGCCTATCGTGTGGTTTTGCAGAAAACTGCGTCCGCGTCTACCAAAAGATGCATGCGCATGCTTAAAACGCGTTTTGGCACAAATCCATGTGCGGATGTTAAAAAGAGCAGCATCGGCATGCTTTTCACGTCGTTTGGTAGAAATCCACGCGCGCGTTCTGCCAAAAGCACCATTTGCATGCATATCGTGTGGTTTTGCAGAAAACTGCGTCCGCGTCTACCAAAAGATGCATGCGCATGCTTAAAACGCGTTTTGGCACAAATCCATGTGCGGGTGCTAAAAAGAGCAGCATCGGCATGCTTTTCACGTCGTTTGGTAGAAATCCACACGCGCGTTCTGCCAAAAGCACCATTTGCATGCCTATCGTGTGGTTTTGCAGAAAACTGCGTCCGCGTCTACCAAAAGATGCATGCGCATGCTTAAAACGCGCTTTGGCACAAATCCATGTGCGGATGTTAAAAAGAGCAGCATCGGCATGCTTTTCACGTCGTTTGGTAGAAATCCACGCGCGCGTTCTGCCAAAAGCACCATTTGCATGCATATCGTGTGGTTTTGCAGAAAACTGCGTCCGCGTCTACCAAAAGATGCATGCGCATGCTTAAAACGCGCTTTGGCACAAATCCATGTGCGGATGTTAAAAAGAGCAGCATCGGCATGCTTTTCACGTCGTTTGGTAGAAATCCACACGCGCGTTCTGCCAAAAGCACCATTTGCATGCATATCGTGTGGTTTTGCAGAAAACTGCGTCCGCGTCTACCAAAAGATGCATGTGCATGCTAAAAACGCGTTTTGGCACAAATCCATGTGCGGGTGCTAAAAAGAGCAGCATCGGCATGCTTTTCACGTCGTTTGGTAGAAATCCACGCGCGCGTTCTGCCAAAAGCACCATTTGCATGCCTATCGTGTGGTTTTGCAGAAAACTGCGTCCGCGTCTACCAAAAGATGCATGCGCATGCTTAAAACGCGTTTTGGCACAAATCCATGTGCGGATGTTAAAAAGAGCAGCATCGGCATGCTTTTCACGTCGTTTGGTAGAAATCCACGCGCGCGCTCTGCCAAAAGCACCATTTGCATGCATATCGTGTGGTTTTGCAGAAAACTGCGTCCGCGTCTACCAAAAGATGCATGCGCATGCTTAAAACGCGTTTTGGCACAAATCCATGTGCGGGTGCTAAAAAGAGCAGCATCGGCATGCTTTTCACGTCGTTTGGTAGAAATCCACGCGCGCGTTCTGCCAAAAGCGCCATTTGCAAGCCTATCGTGTGGTTTTGCAGAAAACTGCGTCCGCGTCTACCAAAAGATGCATGCGCATGCTTAAAACGCGCTTTGGCACAAATCCATGTGCGGATGTTAAAAAGAGCAGCATCGGCATGCTTTTCACGTCGTTTGGTAGAAATCCACGCGCGCGTTCTGCCAAAAGCACCATTTGCATGCATATCGTGTGGTTTTGCAGAAAACTGCGTCCGCGTCTACCAAAAGATGCATGCGCATGCTTAAAACGCGTTTTGGCACAAATCCATGTGCGGGTGCTAAAAAGAGCAGCATCGGAATGCTTTTCACGTCGTTTGGTAGAAATCCACACGCGCGTTCTGCCAAAAGCACCATTTGCATGCATATCGTGTGGTTTTGCAGAAAACTGCGTCCGCGTCTACCAAAAGATGCATGTGCATGCTAAAAACGCGTTTTGGCACAAATCCATGTGCGGGTGCTAAAAAGAGCAGCATCGGCATGCTTTTCACGTCGTTTGGTAGAAATCCACGCGCGTGTTCTGCCAAAAGCACCATTTGCATGCCTATCGTGTGGTTTTGCAGAAAACTGCGTCCGCGTCTACCAAAAGATGCATGCGCATGCTTAAAACGCGCTTTGGCACAAATCCATGTGCGGATGTTAAAAAGAGCAGCATCGGCATGCTTTTCACGTCGTTTGGTAGAAATCCACGCGCGCGTTCTGCCAAAAGCACCATTTGCATGCATATCGTGTGGTTTTGCAGAAAACTGCGTCCGCGTCTACCAAAAGATGCATGCGCATGCTTAAAACGCGTTTTGGCACAAATCCATGTGCGGGTGCTAAAAAGAGCAGCATCGGCATGCTTTTCACGTCGTTTGGTAGAAATCCACACGCGCGTTCTGCCAAAAGCACCATTTGCATGCATATCGTGTGGTTTTGCAGAAAACTGCTTCCGCGTCTACCAAAAGATGCATGTGCATGCTAAAAACGCGTTTTGGCACAAATCCATGTGCGGGTGCTAAAAAGAGCAGCATCGGCATGCTTTTCGCGTCGTTTGGTAGAAATCCACGCGCGCGTTCTGCCAAAAGCACCATTTGCATGCCTATCGTGTGGTTTTGCAGAAAACTGCGTCCGCGTCTACCAAAAGATGCATGCGCATGCTTAAAACGCGCTTTGGCACAAATCCATGTGCGGATGTTAAAAAGAGCAGCATCGGCATGCTTTTCACGTCGTTTGGTAGAAATCCACGCGCGCGTTCTGCCAAAAGCACCATTTGCATGCATATCGTGTGGTTTTGCAGAAAACTGCGTCCGCGTCTACCAAAAGATGCATGCGCATGCTTAAAACGCGTTTTGGCACAAATCCATGCGCGGGTGCTAAAAAGAGCAGCATCGGCATGCTTTTCACGTCGTTTGGTAGAAATCCACGCGCGCGTTCTGCCAAAAGCACCATTTGCATGCCTATCGTGTGGTTTTGCAGAAAACTGCGTCCGCGTCTACCAAAAGATGCATGCGCATGCTTAAAACGCGCTTTGGCACAAATCCATGTGCGGATGTTAAAAAGAGCAGCATCGGCATGCTTTTCACGTCGTTTGGTAGAAATCCACGCGCGCGTTCTGCCAAAAGCACCATTTGCATGCATATCGTGTGGTTTTGCAGAAAACTGCGTCCGCGTCTACCAAAAGATGCATGCGCATGCTTAAAACGCGTTTTGGCACAAATCCATGTGCGGGTGCTAAAAAGAGCAGCATCGGCATGCTTTTCACGTCGTTTGGTAGAAATCCACACGCGCGTTCTGCCAAAAGCACCATTTGCATGCCTATCGTGTGGTTTTGCAGAAAACTGCGTCCGCGTCTACCAAAAGATGCATGCGCATGCTTAAAACGCGTTTTGGCACAAATCCATGTGCGGGTGCTAAAAAGAGCAGCATCGGCATGCTTTTCACGTCGTTTGGTAGAAATCCACACGCGCGTTCTGCCAAAAGCACCATTTGCATGCCTATCGTGTGGTTTTGCAGAAAACTGCGTCCGCGTCTACCAAAAGATGCATGCGCATGCTTAAAACGCGTTTTGGCACAAATCCATGTGCGGGTGCTAAAAAGAGCAGCATCGGCATGCTTTTCACGTCGTTTGGTAGAAATCCACACGCGCGTTCTGCCAAAAGCACCATTTGCATGCCTATCGTGTGGTTTTGCAGAAAACTGCGTCCGCGTCTACCAAAAGATGCATGCGCATGCTTAAAACGCGCTTTGGCACAAATCCATGTGCGGATGTTAAAAAGAGCAGCATCGGCATGCTTTTCACGTCGTTTGGTAGAAATCCACGCGCGCGTTCTGCCAAAAGCACCATTTGCATGCATATCGTGTGGTTTTGCAGAAAACTGCGTCCGCGTCTACCAAAAGATGCATGCGCATGCTTAAAACGCGTTTTGGCACAAATCCATGTGCGGGTGCTAAAAAGAGCAGCATCGGCATGCTTTTCACGTCGTTTGGTAGAAATCCACACGCGCGTTCTGCCAAAAGCACCATTTGCATGCCTATCGTGTGGTTTTGCAGAAAACTGCGTCCGCGTCTACCAAAAGATGCATGCGCATGCTTAAAACGCGTTTTGGCACAAATCCATGTGCGGGTGCTAAAAAGAGCAGCATCGGCATGCTTTTCACGTCGTTTGGTAGAAATCCACACGCGCGTTCTGCCAAAAGCACCATTTGCATGCCTATCGTGTGGTTTTGCAGAAAACTGCGTCCGCGTCTACCAAAAGATGCATGCGCATGCTTAAAACGCGCTTTGGCACAAATCCATGTGCGGATGTTAAAAAGAGCAGCATCGGCATGCTTTTCACGTCGTTTGGTAGAAATCCACGCGCGCGTTCTGCCAAAAGCACCATTTGCATGCCTATCGTGTGGTTTTGCAGAAAACTGCGTCCGCGTCTACCAAAAGATGCATGCGCATGCTTAAAACGCGTTTTGGCACAAATCCATGTGCGGGTGCTAAAAAGAGCAGCATCGGCATGCTTTTCACGTCGTTTGGTAGAAATCCACACGCGCGTTCTGCCAAAAGCACCATTTGCATGCATATCGTGTGGTTTTGCAGAAAACTGCGTCCGCGTCTACCAAAAGATGCATGTGCATGCTAAAAACGCGTTTTGGCACAAATCCATGTGCGGGTGCTAAAAAGAGCAGCATCGGCATGCTTTTCACGTCGTTTGGTAGAAATCCACGCGCGCGTTCTGCCAAAAGCACCATTTGCATGCCTATCGTGTGGTTTTGCAGAAAACTGCGTCCGCGTCTACCAAAAGATGCATGCGCATGCTTAAAACGCGCTTTGGCACAAATCCATGTGCGGATGTTAAAAAGAGCAGCATCGGCATGCTTTTCACGTCGTTTGGTAGAAATCCACGCGCGCGTTCTGCCAAAAGCACCATTTGCATGCATATCGTGTGGTTTTGCAGAAAACTGCGTCCGCGTCTACCAAAAGATGCATGCGCATGCTTAAAACGCGTTTTGGCACAAATCCATGTGCGGGTGCTAAAAAGAGCAGCATCGGCATGCTTTTCACGTCGTTTGGTAGAAATCCACACGCGCGTTCTGCCAAAAGCACCATTTGCATGCCTATCGTGTGGTTTTGCAGAAAACTGCGTCCGCGTCTACCAAAAGATGCATGCGCATGCTTAAAACGCGTTTTGGCACAAATCCATGTGCGGGTGCTAAAAAGAGCAGCATCGGCATGCTTTTCACGTCGTTTGGTAGAAATCCACACGCGCGTTCTGCCAAAAGCACCATTTGCATGCCTATCGTGTGGTTTTGCAGAAAACTGCGTCCGCGTCTACCAAAAGATGCATGCGCATGCTTAAAACGCGCTTTGGCACAAATCCACGTGCGGATGTTAAAAAGAGCAGCATCGGCATGCTTTTCACGTCGTTTGGTAGAAATCCACGCGCGCGTTCTGCCAAAAGCACCATTTGCATGCCTATCGTGTGGTTTTGCAGAAAACTGCGTCCGCGTCTACCAAAAGATGCATGCGCATGCTTAAAACGCGCTTTGGCACAAATCCATGTGCGGATGTTAAAAAGAGCAGCATCGGCATGCTTTTCACGTCGTTTGGTAGAACTCCACACGCGCGTTCTGCCAAAAGCACCATTTGCATGCATATCGTGTGGTTTTGCAGAAAACTGCGTCCGCGTCTACCAAAAGATGCATGTGCATGCTAAAAACGCGTTTTGGCACAAATCCATGTGCGGATGTTAAAAAGAGCAGCATCGGCATGCTTTTCACGTCGTTTGGTAGAAATCCACGCGCGCGTTCTGCCAAAAGCACCATTTGCATGTATATCGTGTGGTTTTGCAGAAAACTGCGTCCGCGTCTACCAAAAGATGCATGCGCATGCTTAAAACGCGTTTTGGCACAAATCCATGTGCGGGTGCTAAAAAGAGCAGCATCGGCATGCTTTTCACGTCGTTTGGTAGAAATCCACACGCGCGTTCTGCCAAAAGCACCATTTGCATGCCTATCGTGTGGTTTTGCAGAAAACTGCGTCCGCGTCTACCAAAAGATGCATGCGCATGCTTAAAACGCGTTTTGGCACAAATCCATGTGCGGGTGCTAAAAAGAGCAGCATCGGCATGCTTTTCACGTCGTTTGGTAGAAATCCACACGCGTGTTCTGCCAAAAGCACCATTTGCATGCCTATCGTGTGGTTTTGCAGAAAACTGCGTCCGCGTCTACCAAAAGATGCATGCGCATGCTTAAAACGCGCTTTGGCACAAATCCATGTGCGGATGTTAAAAAGAGCAGCATCGGCATGCTTTTCACGTCGTTTGGTAGAAATCCACGCGCGCGTTCTGCCAAAAGCACCATTTGCATGCATATCGTGTGGTTTTGCAGAAAACTGCGTCCGCGTCTACCAAAAGATGCATGCGCATGCTTAAAACGCGTTTTGGCACAAATCCATGTGCGGGTGCTAAAAAGAGCAGCATCGGCATGCTTTTCACGTCGTTTGGTAGAAATCCACACGCGCGTTCTGCCAAAAGCACCATTTGCATGCCTATCGTGTGGTTTTGCAGAAAACTGCGTCCGCGTCTACCAAAAGATGCATGCGCATGCTTAAAACGCGTTTTGGCACAAATCCATGTGCGGGTGCTAAAAAGAGCAGCATCGGCATGCTTTTCACGTCGTTTGGTAGAAATCCACACGCGCGTTCTGCCAAAAGCACCATTTGCATGCCTATCGTGTGGTTTTGCAGAAAACTGCGTCCGCGTCTACCAAAAGATGCATGCGCATGCTTAAAACGCGTTTTGGCACAAATCCATGTGCGGGTGCTAAAAAGAGCAGCATCGGCATGCTTTTCACGTCGTTTGGTAGAAATCCACACGCGCGTTCTGCCAAAAGCACCATTTGCATGCCTATCGTGTGGTTTTGCAGAAAACTGCGTCCGCGTCTACCAAAAGATGCATGCGCATGCTTAAAACGCGCTTTGGCACAAATCGATGTGCGGATGTTAAAAAGAGTAGCATCGGCATGCTTTTCACGTCGTTTGGTAGAAATCCACACGCGCGTTCTGCCAAAAGCACCATTTTCATGCATATCGTGTGGTTTTGCAGAAAACTGCGTCCGCGTCTACCAAAAGATGCATGCGCATGCTTAAAACGCGTTTTGGCACAAATCCATGTGCGGGTGCTAAAAAGAGCGGCATCGGCATGCTTTTCACGTCATTTGGTAGAAATCCACGCGCGCGTTCTGCCAAAAGCACCATTTGCATGCCTATCGTGTGGTTTTGCAGAAAACTGCGTCCGCGTCTACCAAAAGATGCATGCGCATGCTTAAAACGCGTTTTGGCACAAATCCATGTGCGGATGTTAAAAAGAGCAGCATCGGCATGCTTTTCACGTCGTTTGGTAGAAATCCACGCGCGCGTTCTGCCAAAAGCACCATTTGCATGCATATCGTGTGGTTTTGCAGAAAACTGCGTCCGCGTCTACCAAAAGATGCATGCGCATGCTTAAAACGCGTTTTGGCACAAATCCATGTGCGGGTGCTAAAAAGAGCAGCATCGGCATGCTTTTCACGTCGTTTGGTAGAAATCCACACGCGCGTTCTGCCAAAAGCACCATTTGCATGCCTATCGTGTGGTTTTGCAGAAAACTGCGTCCGCGTCTACCAAAAGATGCATGCGCATGCTTAAAACGCGCTTTGGCACAAATCCATGTGCGGATGTTAAAAAGAGCAGCATCGGCATGCTTTTCACGTCGTTTGGTAGAAATCCACGCGCGCGTTCTGCCAAAAGCACCATTTGCATGCATATCGTGTGGTTTTGCAGAAAACTGCGTCCGCGTCTACCAAAAGATGCATGCGCATGCTTAAAACGCGCTTTGGCACAAATCCATGTGCGGATGTTAAAAAGAGCAGCATCGGCATGCTTTTCACGTCGTTTGCTAGAAATCCACACGCGCGTTCTGCCAAAAGCACCATTTGCATGCATATCGTGTGGTTTTGCAGAAAACTGCGTCCGCGTCTACCAAAAGATGCATGTGCATGCTAAAAACGCGTTTTGGCACAAATCCATGTGCGGGTGCTAAAAAGAGCAGCATCGGCATGCTTTTCACGTCGTTTGGTAGAAATCCACGCGCGCGTTCTGCCAAAAGCACCATTTGCATGCCTATCGTGTGGTTTTGCAGAAAACTGCGTCCGCGTCTACCAAAAGATGCATGCGCATGCTTAAAACGCGTTTTGGCACAAATCCATGTGCGGATGTTAAAAAGAGCAGCATCGGCATGCTTTTCACGTCGTTTGGTAGAAATCCACGCGCGCGTTCTGCCAAAAGCACCATTTGCATGCATATCGTGTGGTTTTGCAGAAAACTGCGTCCGCGTCTACCAAAAGATGCATGCGCATGCTTAAAACGCGTTTTGGCACAAATCCATGTGCGGGTGCTAAAAAGAGCAGCATCGGCATGCTTTTCACGTCGTTTGGTAGAAATCCACGCGCGCGTTCTGCCAAAAGCGCCATTTGCAAGCCTATCGTGTGGTTTTGCAGAAAACTGCGTCCGCGTCTACCAAAAGATGCATGCGCATGCTTAAAACGCGCTTTGGCACAAATCCATGTGCGGATGTTAAAAAGAGCAGCATCGGCATGCTTTTCACGTCGTTTGGTAGAAATCCACGCGCGCGTTCTGCCAAAAGCACCATTTGCATGCATATCGTGTGGTTTTGCAGAAAACTGCGTCCGCGTCTACCAAAAGATGCATGCGCATGCTTAAAACGCGCTTTGGCACAAATCCATGTGCGGATGTTAAAAAGAGCAGCATCGGCATGCTTTTCACGTCGTTTGGTAGAAATCCACACGCGCGTTCTGCCAAAAGCACCATTTGCATGCATATCGTGTGGTTTTGCAGAAAACTGCGTCCGCGTCTACCAAAAGATGCATGTGCATGCTAAAAACGCGTTTTGGCACAAATCCATGTGCGGGTGCTAAAAAGAGCAGCATCGGCATGCTTTTCACGTCGTTTGGTAGAAATCCACGCGCGCGTTCTGCCAAAAGCACCATTTGCATGCCTATCGTGTGGTTTTGCAGAAAACTGCGTCCGCGTCTACCAAAAGATGCATGCGCATGCTTAAAACGCGTTTTGGCACAAATCCATGTGCGGATGTTAAAAAGAGCAGCATCGGCATGCTTTTCACGTCGTTTGGTAGAAATCCACGCGCGCGTTCTGCCAAAAGCACCATTTGCATGCATATCGTGTGGTTTTGCAGAAAACTGCGTCCGCGTCTACCAAAAGATGCATGCGCATGCTTAAAACGCGTTTTGGCACAAATCCATGTGCGGGTGCTAAAAAGAGCAGCATCGGCATGCTTTTCACGTCGTTTGGTAGAAATCCACGCGCGCGTTCTGCCAAAAGCGCCATTTGCAAGCCTATCGTGTGGTTTTGCAGAAAACTGCGTCCGCGTCTACCAAAAGATGCATGCGCATGCTTAAAACGCGCTTTGGCACAAATCCATGTGCGTATGTTAAAAAGAGCAGCATCGGCATGCTTTTCACGTCGTTTGGTAGAAATCCACGCGCGCGTTCTGCCAAAAGCACCATTTGCATGCATATCGTGTGGTTTTGCAGAAAACTGCGTCCGCGTCTACCAAAAGATGCATGCGCATGCTTAAAACGCGTTTTGGCACAAATCCATGTGCGGGTGCTAAAAAGAGCAGCATCGGCATGCTTTTCACGTCGTTTGGTAGAAATCCACACGCGCGTTCTGCCAAAAGCACCATTTGCATGCATATCGTGTGGTTTTGCAGAAAACTGCGTCCGCGTCTACCAAAAGATGCATGTGCATGCTAAAAACGCGTTTTGGCACAAATCCATGTGCGGGTGCTAAAAAGAGCAGCATCGGCATGCTTTTCACGTCGTTTGGTAGAAATCCACGCGCGTGTTCTGCCAAAAGCACCATTTGCATGCCTATCGTGTGGTTTTGCAGAAAACTGCGTCCGCGTCTACCAAAAGATGCATGCACATGCTTAAAACGCGCTTTGGCACAAATCCATGTGCGGATGTTAAAAAGAGCAGCATCGGCATGCTTTTCACGTCGTTTGGTAGAAATCCACGCGCGCGTTCTGCCAAAAGCACCATTTGCATGCCTATCGTGTGGTTTTGCAGAAAACTGCGTCCGCGTCTACCAAAAGATGCATGCGCATGCTTAAAACGCGCTTTGGCACAAATCCATGTGCGGATGTTAAAAAGAGCAGCATCGGCATGCTTTTCACGTCGTTTGGTAGAAATCCACGCGCGCGTTCTGCCAAAAGCACCATTTGCATGCATATCGTGTGGTTTTGCAGAAAACTGCGTCCGCGTCTACCAAAAGATGCATGCGCATGCTTAAAACGCGTTTTGGCACAAATCCATGTGCGGGTGCTAAAAAGAGCAGCATCGGCATGCTTTTCACGTCGTTTGGTAGAAATCCACGCGCGCGTTCTGCCAAAAGCACCATTTGCATGCCTATCGTGTGGTTTTGCAGAAAACTGCGTCCGCGTCTACCAAAAGATGCATGCGCATGCTTAAAACGCGTTTTGGCACAAATCCATGTGCGGGTGCTAAAAAGAGCAGCATCGGCATGCTTTTCACGTCGTTTGGTAGAAATCCACACGCGCGTTCTGCCAAAAGCACCATTTGCATGCCTATCGTGTGGTTTTGCAGAAAACTGCGTCCGCGTCTACCAAAAGATGCATGCGCATGCTTAAAACGCGCTTTGGCACAAATCCATGTGCGGATGTTAAAAAGAGCAGCATCGGCATGCTTTTCACGTCGTTTGGTAGAAATCCACGCGCGCGTTCTGCCAAAAGCACCATTTGCATGCATATCGTGTGGTTTTGCAGAAAACTGCGTCCGCGTCTACCAAAAGATGCATGCGCATGCTTAAAACGCGTTTTGGCACAAATCCATGTGCGGGTGCTAAAAAGAGCAGCATCGGCATGCTTTTCACGTCGTTTGGTAGAAATCCACACGCGCGTTCTGCCAAAAGCACCATTTGCATGCCTATCGTGTGGTTTTGCAGAAAACTGCGTCCGCGTCTACCAAAAGATGCATGCGCATGCTTAAAACGCGTTTTGGCACAAATCCATGTGCGGGTGCTAAAAAGAGCAGCATCGGCATGCTTTTCACGTCGTTTGGTAGAAATCCACACGCGCGTTCTGCCAAAAGCACCATTTGCATGCCCATCGTGTGGTTTTGCAGAAAACTGCGTCCGCGTCTACCAAAAGATGCATGCGCATGCTTAAAACGCGCTTTGGCACAAATCCATGTGCGGATGTTAAAAAGAGCAGCATCGGCATGCTTTTCACGTCGTTTGGTAGAAATCCACACGCGCGTTCTGCCAAAAGCACCATTTTCATGCATATCGTGTGGTTTTGCAGAAAACTGCGTCCGCGTCTACCAAAAGATGCATGTGCATGCTAAAAACGCGTTTTGGCACAAATCCATGTGCGGGTGCTAAAAAGAGCAGCATCGGCATGCTTTTCACGTCGTTTGGTAGAAATCCACGCGCGCGTTCTGCCAAAAGCACCATTTGCATGCCTATCGTGTGGTTTTGCAGAAAACTGCGTCCGCGTCTACCAAAAGATGCATGCGCATGCTTAAAACGCGTTTTGGCACAAATCCATGTGCGGATGTTAAAAAGAGCAGCATCGGCATGCTTTTCACGTCGTTTGGTAGAAATCCACACGCGCGTTCTGCCAAAAGCACCATTTGCATGCATATCGTGTGGTTTTGCAGAAAACTACGTCCGCGTCTACCAAAAGATGCATGTGCATGCTAAAAACGCGTTTTGGCACAAATCCATGTGCGGGTGCTAAAAAGAGCAGCATCGGCATGCTTTTCACGTCGTTTGGTAGAAATCCACACGCGCGTTCTGCCAAAAGCACCATTTGCATGCCTATCGTGTGGTTTTGCAGAAAACTGCGTCCGCGTCTACCAAAAGATGCATGCGCATGCTTAAAACGCGTTTTGGCACAAATCCATGTGCGGGTGCTAAAAAGAGCAGCATCGTCATGCTTTTCACGTCGTTTGGTAGAAATCCACACGCGCGTTCTGCCAAAAGCACCATTTGCATGCCCATCGTGTGGTTTTGCAGAAAACTGCGTCCGCGTCTACCAAAAGATGCATGCGCATGCTTAAAACGCGCTTTGGCACAAATCCATGTGCGGATGTTAAAAAGAGCAGCATCGGCATGCTTTTCACGTCGTTTGGTAGAAATCCACACGCGCGTTCTGCCAAAAGCACCATTTTCATGCATATCGTGTGGTTTTGCAGAAAACTGCGTCCGCGTCTACCAAAAGATGCATGTGCATGCTAAAAACGCGTTTTGGCACAAATCCATGTGCGGGTGCTAAAAAGAGCAGCATCGGCATGCTTTTCACGTCGTTTGGTAGAAATCCACGCGCGCGTTCTGCCAAAAGCACCATTTGCATGCCTATCGTGTGGTTTTGCAGAAAACTGCGTCCGCGTCTACCAAAAGATGCATGCGCATGCTTAAAACGCGTTTTGGCACAAATCCATGTGCGGATGTTAAAAAGAGCAGCATCGGCATGCTTTTCACGTCGTTTGGTAGAAATCCACACGCGCGTTCTGCCAAAAGCACCATTTGCATGCATATCGTGTGGTTTTGCAGAAAACTACGTCCGCGTCTACCAAAAGATGCATGTGCATGCTAAAAACGCGTTTTGGCACAAATCCATGTGCGGGTGCTAAAAAGAGCAGCATCGGCATGCTTTTCACGTCGTTTGATAGAAATCCACGCGCGCGTTCTGCCAAAAGCACCATTTGCATGCATATCGTGTGGTTTTGCAGAAAACTGCGTCCGCGTCTACCAAAAGATGCATGCGCATGCTAAAAACGCGTTTTGGCACAAATCCATGTGCGGGTGCTAAAAAGAGCAGCATCGGCATGCTTTTCACGTCGTTTGGTAGAAATCCACACGCGCGTTCTGCCAAAAGCACCATTTGCATGCCTATCGTGTGGTTTTGCAGAAAACTGCGTCCGCGTCTACCAAAAGATGCATGCGCATGCTTAAAACGCGTTTTGGCACAAATCCATGTGCGGGTGCTAAAAAGAGCAGCATCGGCATGCTTTTCACGTCGTTTGGTAGAAATCCACACGCGCGTTGCCAAAAGCACCATTTGCATGCATATCGTGTGGTTTTGCAGAAAACTGCGTCCGCGTCTACCAAAAGATGCATGCGCATGCTTAAAACGCGTTTTGGCACAAATCCATGTGCGGGTGCTAAAAGAGCAGCATCGGCATGCTTTTCACGTCGTTTGGTAGAAATCCACGCGCGCGTTCTGCCAAAAGCACCATTTGCATGCCTATCGTGTGGTTTTGCAGAAAACTGCGTCCGCGTCTACCAAAACATGCATGCGCATGCTTAAAACGCGTTTTGGCACAAATCCATGTGCGGGTGCTAAAAAGAGCAGCATCGGCATGCTTTTCACGTCGTTTGGTAGAAATCCACACGCGCGTTCTGCCAAAAGCACCATTTGCATGCCTATCGTGTGGTTTTGCAGAAAACTGCGTCCGCGTCTACCAAAAGATGCATGCGCATGCTTAAAACGCGCTTTGGCACAAATCCATGTGCGGATGTTAAAAAGAGCAGCATCGGCATGCTTTTCACGTCGTTTGGTAGAAATCCACGCGCGCGTTCTGCCAAAAGCACCATTTGCATGCATATCGTGTGGTTTTGCAGAAAACTGCGTCCGCGTCTACCAAAAGATGCATGTGCATGCTAAAAACGCGTTTTGGCACAAATCCATGTGCGGATGTTAAAAAGAGCAGCATCGGCATGCTTTTCACGTCGTTTGGTAGAAATCCACGCGCGCGTTCTGCCAAAAGCACCATTTGCATGCATATCGTGTGGTTTTGCAGAAAACTGCGTCCGCGTCTACCAAAAGATGCATGCGCATGCTTAAAACGCGTTTTGGCACAAATCCATGTGCGGGTGCTAAAAAGAGCAGCATCGGCATGCTTTTCACGTCGTTTGGTAGAAATCCACACGCGCGTTCTGCCAAAAGCACCATTTGCATGCCTATCGTGTGGTTTTGCAGAAAACTGCGTCCGCGTCTACCAAAAGATGCATGCGCATGCTTAAAACGCGCTCTGGCACAAATCCATGTGCGGATGTTAAAAAGAGCAGCATCGGCATGCTTTTCACGTCGTTTGGTAGAAATCCACGCGCGCGTTCTGCCAAAAGCACCATTTGCATGCATATCGTGTGGTTTTGCAGAAAACTGCGTCCGCGTCTACCAAAAGATGCATGCGCATGCTTAAAACGCGTTTTGGCACAAATCCATGTGCGGGTGCTAAAAAGAGCAGCATCGGCATGCTTTTCACGTCGTTTGGTAGAAATCCACACGCGCGTTCTGCCAAAAGCACCATTTGCATGCCTATCGTGTGGTTTTGCAGAAAACTGCGTCCGCGTCTACCAAAAGATGCATGCGCATGCTTAAAACGCGCTTTGGCACAAATCCATGTGCGGATGTTAAAAAGAGCAGCATCGGCATGCTTTTCACGTCGTTTGGTAGAAATCCACACGCGCGTTCTGCCAAAAGCACCATTTGCATGCATATCGTGTGGTTTTGCAGAAAACTGCGTCCGCGTCTACCAAAAGATGCATGTGCATGCTAAAAACGCGTTTTGGCACAAATCCATGTGCGGATGTTAAAAAGAGCAGCATCGGCATGCTTTTCACGTCGTTTGGTAGAAATCCACGCGCGCGTTCTGCCAAAAGCACCATTTGCATGCATATCGTGTGGTTTTGTAGAAAACTGCGTCCGCGTCTACCAAAAGATGCATGCGCATGCTTAAAACGCGTTTTGGCACAAATCCATGTGCGGGTGCTAAAAAGAGCAGCATCGGCATGCTTTTCACGTCGTTTGGTAGAAATCCACACGCGCGTTCTGCCAAAAGCACCATTTGCATGCATATCGTGTGGTTTTGCAGAAAACTGCGTCCGCGTCTACCAAAAGATGCATGCGCATGCTTAAAACGCGCTTTGGCACAAATCCATATGCGGGTGTTAAAAAGAGCAGCGTCGGCATGCTTTTCACGTCGTTTGGTAGAAATCCACGCGCGCGTTCTGCCAAAAGCACCATTTGCATGCATATCGTGTGGTTTTGCAGAAAACTGCGTCCGCGTCTACCAAAAGATGCATGCGCATGCTTAAAACGCGTTTTGGCACAAATCCATGTGCGGGTGCTAAAAAGAGCAGCATCGGCATGCTTTTCACGTCGTTTGGTAGAAATCCACGCGCGCGTTCTGCCAAAAGCACCATTTGCATGCATATCGTGTGGTTTTGCAGAAAACTGCGTCCGCGTCTACCAAAAGATGCATGTGCATGCTAAAAACGCGTTTTGGCACAAATCCATGTGCGGGTGCTAAAAAGAGCAGCATCGGCATGCTTTTCACGTCGTTTGGTAGAAATCCACGCGCGCGTTCTGCCAAAAGCACCATTTGCATGCCTATCGTGTGGTTTTGCAGAAAACTGCGTCCGCGTCTACCAAAAGATGCATGCGCATACTTAAAACGCGCTTTGGCACAAATCCATGTGCGGATGTTAAAAAGAGCAGCATCGGCATGCTTTTCACGTCGTTTGGTAGAAATCCACGCGCGCGTTCTGCCAAAAGCACCATTTGCATGCTTATCGTGTGGTTTTGCAGAAAACTGCGTCCGCGTCTACCAAAAGATGCATGCGCATGCTTAAAACGCGTTTTGGCACAAATCCATGTGCGGGTGCTAAAAAGAGCAGCATCGGCATGCTTTTCACGTCGTTTGGTAGAAATCCACGCGCGCGTTCTGCCAAAAGCACCATTTGCATGCCTATCGTGTGGTTTTGCAGAAAACTGCGTCCGCGTCTACCAAAAGATGCATGCGCATGCTTAAAACGCGCTTTGGCACAAATCCATGTGCGGATGTTAAAAAGAGCAGCATCGGCATGCTTTTCACGTCGTTTGGTAGAAATCCACGCGCGCGTTCTGCCAAAAGCACCATTTGCATGCATATCGTGTGGTTTTGCAGAAAACTGCGTCCGCGTCTACCAAAAGATGCATGCGCATGCTTAAAACGCGTTTTGGCACAAATCCATGTGCGGGTGCTAAAAAGAGCAGCATCGGCATGCTTTTCACGTCGTTTGGTAGAAATCCACACGCGCGTTCTGCCAAAAGCACCATTTGCATGCCTATCGTGTGGTTTTGCAGAAAACTGCGTCCGCGTCTACCAAAAGATGCATGCGCATGCTTAAAACGCGCTTTGGCACAAAGCCATGTGCGGATGTTAAAAAGAGCAGCATCGGCATGCTTTTCACGTCGTTTGGTAGAAATCCACACGCGCGTTCTGCCAAAAGCACCATTTGCATGCATATCGTGTGGTTTTGCAGAAAACTGCGTCCGCGTCTACCAAAAGATGCATGTGCATGCTAAAAACGCGTTTTGGCACAAATCCATGTGCGGATGTTAAAAAGAGCAGCATCGGCATGCTTTTCACGTCGTTTGGTAGAAATCCACGCGCGCGTTCTGCCAAAAGCACCATTTGCATGCATATCGTGTGGTTTTGCAGAAAACTGCGTCCGCGTCTACCAAAAGATGCATGCGCATGCTTAAAACGCGTTTTGGCACAAATCCATGTGCGGGTGCTAAAAAGAGTAGCATCGGCATGCTTTTCACGTCGTTTGGTAGAAATCCACGCGCGCGTTCTGCCAAAAGCACCATTTGCATGCATATCGTGTGGTTTTGCAGAAAACTGCGTCCGCGTCTACCAAAAGATGCATGCGCAAGCTTAAAACGCGTTTTGGCACAAATCCATGTGCGGGTGCTAAAAAGAGCAGCATCGGCATGCTTTTCACGTCGTTTGGTAGAAATCCACACGCGCGTTCTGCCAAAAGCACCATTTGCATGCCTATCGTGTGGTTTTGCAGAAAACTGCGTCCGCGTCTACCAAAAGATGCATGCGCATGCTTAAAACGCGTTTTGGCACAAATCCATGTGCGGGTGCTAAAAAGAGCAGCATCGGCATGCTTTTCACGTCGTTTGGTAGAAATCCACACGCGCGTTCTGCCAAAAGCACCATTTGCATGCCTATCGTGTGGTTTTGCAGAAAACTGCGTCCGCGTCTACCAAAAGATGCATGCGCATGCTTAAAACGCGCTTTGGCACAAATCCATGTGCGGATGTTAAAAAGAGCAGCATCGGCATGCTTTTCACGTCGTTTGGTAGAAATCCACGCGCGCGTTCTGCCAAAAGCACCATTTGCATGCATATCGTGTGGTTTTGCAGAAAACTGCGTCCGCGTCTACCAAAAGATGCATGCGCATGCTTAAAACGCGTTTTGGCACAAATCCATGTGCGGGTGCTAAAAAGAGTAGCATCGGCATGCTTTTCACGTCGTTTGGTAGAAATCCACACGCGCGTTCTGCCAAAAGCACCATTTGCATGCCTATCGTGTGGTTTTGCAGAAAACTGCGTCCGCGTCTACCAAAAAATGCATGCGCATGCTTAAAACGCGCTTTGGCACAAATCCATGTGCGGATGTTAAAAAGAGCAGCATCGGCATGCTTTTCACGTCGTTTGGTAGAAATCCACACGCGCGTTCTGCCAAAAGCACCATTTGCATGCATATCGTGTGGTTTTGCAGAAAACTGCGTCCGCGTCTACCAAAAGATGCATGCGCATGCTTAAAACGCGTTTTGGCACAAATCCATGTGCGGGTGCTAAAAAGAGCAGCATCGGCATGCTTTTCACGTCGTTTGGTAGAAATCCACACGCGCGTTCTGCCAAAAGCACCATTTGCATGCCTATCGTGTGGTTTTGCAGAAAACTGCGTCCGCGTCTACCAAAAGATGCATGCGCATGCTTAAAACGCGCTTTGGCACAAATCCATGTGCGGATGTTAAAAAGAGCAGCATCGGCATGCTTTTCACGTCGTTTGGTAGAAATCCACACGCGCGTTCTGCCAAAAGCACCATTTGCATGCATATCGTGTGGTTTTGCAGAAAACTGCGTCCGCGTCTACCAAAAGATGCATGTGCATGCTAAAAACGCGTTTTGGCACAAATCCATGTGCGGATGTTAAAAAGAGCAGCATCGGCATGCTTTTCACGTCGTTTGGTAGAAATCCACACGCGTGTTCTGCCAAAAGCACCATTTGCATGCCTATCGTGTGGTTTTGCAGAAAACTGCGTCCGCGTCTACCAAAAGATGCATGCGCATGCTTAAAACGCGCTTTGGCACAATCCATGTGCGGATGTTAAAAAGAGCAGCATCGGCATGCTTTTCACGTCGTTTGGTAGAAATCCACACGCGCGTTCTGCCAAAAGCACCATTTGCATGCATATCGTGTGGTTTTGCAGAAAACTGCGTCCGCGTCTACCAAAAGATGCATGTGCATGCTAAAAACGCGTTTTGGCACAAATCCATGTGCGGATGTTAAAAAGAGCAGCATCGGCATGCTTTTCACGTCGTTTGGTAGAAATCCACGCGCGCGTTCTGCCAAAAGCACCATTTGCATGCATATCGTGTGGTTTTGCAGAAAACTGCGTCCGCGTCTACCAAAAGATGCATGCGCATGCTTAAAACGCGTTTTGGCACAAATCCATGTGCGGGTGCTAAAAAGAGTAGCATCGGCATGCTTTTCACGTCGTTTGGTAGAAATCCACACGCGCGTTCTGCCAAAAGCACCATTTGCATGCCTATCGTGTGGTTTTGCAGAAAACTGCGTCCGCGTCTACCAAAAGATGCATGCGCATGCTTAACACGCGCTTTGGCACAAATCCATGTGCGGATGTTAAAAAGAGCAGCATCGGCATGCTTTTCACGTCGTTTGGTAGAAATCCACACGCGCGTTCTGCCAAAAGCACCATTTGCATGCATATCGTGTGGTTTTGCAGAAAACTGCGTCCGCGTCTACCAAAAGATGCATGTGCATGCTAAAAACGCGTTTTGGCACAAATCCATGTGCGGATGTTAAAAAGAGCAGCATCGGCATGCTTTTCACGTCGTTTGGTAGAAATCCACGCGCGCGTTCTGCCAAAAGCACCATTTGCATGCATATCGTGTGGTTTTGCAGAAAACTGCGTCCGCGTCTACCAAAAGATGCATGCGCATGCTTAAAACGCGTTTTGGCACAAATCCATGTGCGGGTGCTAAAAAGAGCAGCGTCCGCATGCTTTTCACGTCGTTTGGTAGAAATGCACGTGCGCGTTCTGCCAAAAGCACCATTTGCATGCCTATCGTGTGGTTTTGCAGAAAACTGCGTCCGCGTCTACCAAAAGATGCATGCGCATGCTTAAAACGCGTTTTGGCACAAATCCATGTGCGGATGTTACAAAGAGCAGCATCGGCATGCTTTTCACGTCGTTTGGTAGAAATCCACGCGGGCGTTCTGCCAAAAGCACTATTTGCATGCATATCGTGTGGTTTTGCAGAAAACTGCGTCCGCGTCTACCAAAAGATGCATGCGCATGCTTAAAACGCGTTTTGGCACAAATCCATGTGCGGGTGTTAAAAAGAGCAGCATCGGCATGCTTTTCACGTCGTTTGGTAGAAATCCACGCGCGTGTTCTGCCAAAAGCACCATTTGCATGCCTATCGTGTGGTTTTGCAGAAAACTGCGTCCGCGTCTACCAAAAGATGCATGCGCATGCTTAAAACGCGTTTTGGCACAAATCCATGTGCGGATGTTAAAAAGAGCAGCATCGGCATGCTTTTCACGTCGTTTGGTAGAAATCCACGCGCGCGTTCTGCCAAAAGCACCATTTGCATGCATATCGTGTGGTTTTGCAGAAAACTGCGTCCGCGTCTACCAAAAGATGCATGCGCATGCTTAAAACGCGTTTTGGCACAAATCCATGTGTGGGTGCTAAAAAGAGCAGCATCGGCATGCTTTTCACGTCGTTTGGTAGAAATCCACGCGCGCGTTCTGCCAAAAGCACCATTTGCATGCATATCGTGTGGTTTTGCAGAAAACTGCGTCCGCGTCTACCAAAAGATGCATGCGCATGCTTAAAACGCGTTTTGGCACAAATCCATGTGCGGGTGCTAAAAAGAGCAGCATCGGCATGCTTTTCACGTCGTTTGGTAGAAATCCACACGCGCGTTCTGCCAAAAGCACCATTTGCATGCCTATCGTGTGGTTTTGCAGAAAACTGCGTCCGCGTCTACCAAAAGATGCATGCGCATGCTTAAAACGCGTTTTGGCACAAATCCATGTGCGGGTGCTAAAAAGAGCAGCATCGGCATGCTTTTCACGTCGTTTGGTAGAAATCCACACGCGCGTTCTGCCAAAAGCACCATTTGCATGCCTATCGTGTGGTTTTGCAGAAAACTGCGTCCGCGTCTACCAAAAGATGCATGCGCATGCTTAAAACGCGCTTTGGCACAAATCCATGTGCGGATGTTAAAAAGAGCAGCATCGGCATGCTTTTCACGTCGTTTGGTAGAAATCCACGCGCGCGTTCTGCCAAAAGCACCATTTGCATGCATATCGTGTGGTTTTGCAGAAAACTGCGTCCGCGTCTACCAAAAGATGCATGCGCATGCTTAAAACGCGTTTTGGCACAAATCCATGTGCGGGTGCTAAAAAGAGTAGCATCGGCATGCTTTTCACGTCGTTTGGTAGAAATCCACACGCGCGTTCTGCCAAAAGCACCATTTGCATGCCTATCGTGTGGTTTTGCAGAAAACTGCGTCCGCGTCTACCAAAAGATGCATGCGCATGCTTAAAACGCGCTTTGGCACAAATCCATGTGCGGATGTAAAAAGAGCAGCATCGGCATGCTTTTCACGTCGTTTGGTAGAAATCCACACGCGCGTTCTGCCAAAAGCACCATTTGCATGCATATCGTGTGGTTTTGCAGAAAACTGCGTCCGCGTCTACCAAAAGATGCATGTGCATGCTAAAAACGCGTTTTGGCACAAATCCATGTGCGGATGTTAAAAAGAGCAGCATCGGCATGCTTTTCACGTCGTTTGGTAGAAATCCACGCGCGCGTTCTGCCAAAAGCACCATTTGCATGCATATCGTGTGGTTTTGCAGAAAACTGCGTCCGCGTCTACCAAAAGATGCATGTGCATGCTAAAAACGCGTTTTGGCACAAATCCATGTGCGGGTGCTAAAAAGAGCAGCATCGGCATGCTTTTCACGTCGTTTGGTAGAAATCCACGCGCGCGTTCTGCCAAAAGCACCATTTGCATGCCTATCGTGTGGTTTTGCAGAAAACTGCGTCCGCGTCTACCAAAAGATGCATGCGCATGCTTAAAACGCGTTTTGGCACAAATCCATGTGCGGATGTTAAAAAGAGCAGCATCGGCATGCTTTTCACGTCGTTTGGTAGAAATCCACGCGCGTGTTCTGCCAAAAGCACCATTTGCATGCATATCGTGTGGTTTTGCAGAAAACTGCGTCCGCGTCTACCAAAAGATGCATGCGCATGCTTAAAACGCGTTTTGGCACAAATCCATGTGCGGGTGCTAAAAAGAGCAGCATCGGCATGCTTTTCACGTCGTTTGGTAGAAATCCACACGCGCGTTCTGCCAAAAGCACCATTTGCATGCTTATCGTGTGGTTTTGCAGAAAACTGCGTCCGCGTCTACCAAAAGATGCATGCGCATGCTTAAAACGCGCTTTGGCACAAATCCATGTGCGGATGTTTAAAAGAGCAGCATCGGCATGCTTTTCACGTCGTTTGGTAGAAATCCACGCGCGCGTTCTGCCAAAAGCACCATTTGCATGCATATCGTGTGGTTTTGCAGAAAACTGCGTCCGCGTCTACCAAAAGATGCATGCGCATGCTTAAAACACGCTTTGGCACAAATCCATGTGCGGATGTTAAAAAGAGCAGCATCGGCATGCTTTTCACGTCGTTTGTTAGAAATCCACACGCGCGTTCTGCCAAAAGCACCATTTGCATGCATATCGTGTGGTTTTGCAGAAAACTGCGTCCGCGTCTACCAAAAGATGCATGCGCATGCTTAAAACGCGTTTTGGCACAAATCCAATTGCGGGTGCTAAAAAGAGCAGCATCGGCATGCTTTTCACGTCGTTTGGTAGAAATCCACACGCGCGTTCTGCCAAAAGCACCATTTGCATGCCTATCGTGTGGTTTTGCAGAAAACTGCGTCCGCGTCTACCAAAAGATGCATGCGCATGCTTAAAACGCGCTTTGGCACAAATCCATGTGCGGGTGCTAAAAAGAGCAGCATCGGCATGCTTTTCACGTCGTTTGGTAGAAATCCACGCGCGCGTTCTGCCAAAAGCACCATTTGCATGCCTATCGTGTGGTTTTGCAGAAAACTGCGTCCGCGTCTACCAAAAGATGCATGCGCATGCTTAAAACGCGTTTTGGCACAAATCCATGTGCGGATGTTAAAAAGAGCAGCATCGGCATGCTTTTCACGTCGTTTGGTAGAAATCCACGCGCGTGTTCTGCCAAAAGCACCATTTGCATGCATATCGTGTGGTTTTGCAGAAAACTGCGTCCGCGTCTACCAAAAGATGCATGCGCATGCTTAAAACGCGTTTTGGCACAAATCCATGTGCGGGTGCTAAAAAGAGCAGCATCGGCATGCTTTTCACGTCGTTTGGTAGAAATCCACACGCGCGTTCTGCCAAAAGCACCATTTGCATGCCTATCGTGTGGTTTTGCAGAAAACTGCGTCCGCGTCTACCAAAAGATGCATGCGCATGCTTAAAACGCGCTTTGGCACAAATCCATGTGCGGATGTTAAAAAGAGCAGCATCGGCATGCTTTTCACGTCGTTTGGTAGAAATCCACGCGCGCGTTCTGCCAAAAGCACCATTTGCATGCATATCGTGTGGTTTTGCAGAAAACTGCGTCCGCGTCTACCAAAAGATGCATGCGCATGCTTAAAACGCGTTTTGGCACAAATCCATGTGCGGGTGCTAAAAAGAGCAGCATCGGCATGCTTTTCACGTCGTTTGGTAGAAATCCACGCGCGCGTTCTGCCAAAAGCACCATTTGCATGCCTATCGTGTGGTTTTGCAGAAAACTGCGTCCGCGTCTACCAAAACATGCATGCGCATGCTTAAAACGCGTTTTGGCACAAATCCATGTGCGGGTGCTAAAAAGAGCAGCATCGGCATGCTTTTCACGTCGTTTGGTAGAAATCCACACGCGCGTTCTGCCAAAAGCACCATTTGCATGCCTATCGTGTGGTTTTGCAGAAAACTGCGTCCGCGTCTACCAAAAGATGCATGCGCATGCTTAAAACGCGCTTTGGCACAAATCCATGTGCGGATGTTAAAAAGAGCAGCATCGGCATGCTTTTCACGTCGTTTGGTAGAAATCCACGCGCGCGTTCTGCCAAAAGCACCATTTGCATGCATATCGTGTGGTTTTGCAGAAAACTGCGTCCGCGTCTACCAAAAGATGCATGTGCATGCTAAAAACGCGTTTTGGCACAAATCCATGTGCGGATGTTAAAAAGAGCAGCATCGGCATGCTTTTCACGTCGTTTGGTAGAAATCCACGCGCGCGTTCTGCCAAAAGCACCATTTGCATGCATATCGTGTGGTTTTGCAGAAAACTGCGTCCGCGTCTACCAAAAGATGCATGCGCATGCTTAAAACGCGTTTTGGCACAAATCCATGTGCGGGTGCTAAAAAGAGCAGCATCGGCATGCTTTTCACGTCGTTTGGTAGAAATCCACACGCGCGTTCTGCCAAAAGCACCATTTGCATGCCTATCGTGTGGTTTTGCAGAAAACTGCGTCCGCGTCTACCAAAAGATGCATGCGCATGCTTAAAACGCGCTCTGGCACAAATCCATGTGCGGATGTTAAAAAGAGCAGCATCGGCATGCTTTTCACGTCGTTTGGTAGAAATCCACGCGCGCGTTCTGCCAAAAGCACCATTTGCATGCATATCGTGTGGTTTTGCAGAAAACTGCGTCCGCGTCTACCAAAAGATGCATGCGCATGCTTAAAACGCGTTTTGGCACAAATCCATGTGCGGGTGCTAAAAAGAGCAGCATCGGCATGCTTTTCACGTCGTTTGGTAGAAATCCACACGCGCGTTCTGCCAAAAGCACCATTTGCATGCCTATCGTGTGGTTTTGCAGAAAACTGCGTCCGCGTCTACCAAAAGATGCATGCGCATGCTTAAAACGCGCTTTGGCACAAATCCATGTGCGGATGTTAAAAAGAGCAGCATCGGCATGCTTTTCACGTCGTTTGGTAGAAATCCACACGCGCGTTCTGCCAAAAGCACCATTTGCATGCATATCGTGTGGTTTTGCAGAAAACTGCGTCCGCGTCTACCAAAAGATGCATGTGCATGCTAAAAACGCGTTTTGGCACAAATCCATGTGCGGATGTTAAAAAGAGCAGCATCGGCATGCTTTTCACGTCGTTTGGTAGAAATCCACGCGCGCGTTCTGCCAAAAGCACCATTTGCATGCATATCGTGTGGTTTTGTAGAAAACTGCGTCCGCGTCTACCAAAAGATGCATGCGCATGCTTAAAACGCGTTTTGGCACAAATCCATGTGCGGGTGCTAAAAAGAGCAGCATCGGCATGCTTTTCACGTCGTTTGGTAGAAATCCACACGCGCGTTCTGCCAAAAGCACCATTTGCATGCATATCGTGTGGTTTTGCAGAAAACTGCGTCCGCGTCTACCAAAAGATGCATGCGCATGCTTAAAACGCGCTTTGGCACAAATCCATATGCGGGTGTTAAAAAGAGCAGCGTCGGCATGCTTTTCACGTCGTTTGGTAGAAATCCACGCGCGCGTTCTGCCAAAAGCACCATTTGCATGCATATCGTGTGGTTTTGCAGAAAACTGCGTCCGCGTCTACCAAAAGATGCATGCGCATGCTTAAAACGCGTTTTGGCACAAATCCATGTGCGGGTGCTAAAAAGAGCAGCATCGGCATGCTTTTCACGTCGTTTGGTAGAAATCCACGCGCGCGTTCTGCCAAAAGCACCATTTGCATGCATATCGTGTGGTTTTGCAGAAAACTGCGTCCGCGTCTACCAAAAGATGCATGTGCATGCTAAAAACGCGTTTTGGCACAAATCCATGTGCGGGTGCTAAAAAGAGCAGCATCGGCATGCTTTTCACGTCGTTTGGTAGAAATCCACGCGCGCGTTCTGCCAAAAGCACCATTTGCATGCCTATCGTGTGGTTTTGCAGAAAACTGCGTCCGCGTCTACCAAAAGATGCATGCGCATACTTAAAACGCGCTTTGGCACAAATCCATGTGCGGATGTTAAAAAGAGCAGCATCGGCATGCTTTTCACGTCGTTTGGTAGAAATCCACGCGCGCGTTCTGCCAAAAGCACCATTTGCATGCTTATCGTGTGGTTTTGCAGAAAACTGCGTCCGCGTCTACCAAAAGATGCATGCGCATGCTTAAAACGCGTTTTGGCACAAATCCATGTGCGGGTGCTAAAAAGAGCAGCATCGGCATGCTTTTCACGTCGTTTGGTAGAAATCCACGCGCGCGTTCTGCCAAAAGCACCATTTGCATGCCTATCGTGTGGTTTTGCAGAAAACTGCGTCCGCGTCTACCAAAAGATGCATGCGCATGCTTAAAACGCGCTTTGGCACAAATCCATGTGCGGATGTTAAAAAGAGCAGCATCGGCATGCTTTTCACGTCGTTTGGTAGAAATCCACGCGCGCGTTCTGCCAAAAGCACCATTTGCATGCATATCGTGTGGTTTTGCAGAAAACTGCGTCCGCGTCTACCAAAAGATGCATGCGCATGCTTAAAACGCGTTTTGGCACAAATCCATGTGCGGGTGCTAAAAAGAGCAGCATCGGCATGCTTTTCACGTCGTTTGGTAGAAATCCACACGCGCGTTCTGCCAAAAGCACCATTTGCATGCCTATCGTGTGGTTTTGCAGAAAACTGCGTCCGCGTCTACCAAAAGATGCATGCGCATGCTTAAAACGCGCTTTGGCACAAAGCCATGTGCGGATGTTAAAAAGAGCAGCATCGGCATGCTTTTCACGTCGTTTGGTAGAAATCCACACGCGCGTTCTGCCAAAAGCACCATTTGCATGCATATCGTGTGGTTTTGCAGAAAACTGCGTCCGCGTCTACCAAAAGATGCATGTGCATGCTAAAAACGCGTTTTGGCACAAATCCATGTGCGGATGTTAAAAAGAGCAGCATCGGCATGCTTTTCACGTCGTTTGGTAGAAATCCACGCGCGCGTTCTGCCAAAAGCACCATTTGCATGCATATCGTGTGGTTTTGCAGAAAACTGCGTCCGCGTCTACCAAAAGATGCATGCGCATGCTTAAAACGCGTTTTGGCACAAATCCATGTGCGGGTGCTAAAAAGAGTAGCATCGGCATGCTTTTCACGTCGTTTGGTAGAAATCCACGCGCGCGTTCTGCCAAAAGCACCATTTGCATGCATATCGTGTGGTTTTGCAGAAAACTGCGTCCGCGTCTACCAAAAGATGCATGCGCAAGCTTAAAACGCGTTTTGGCACAAATCCATGTGCGGGTGCTAAAAAGAGCAGCATCGGCATGCTTTTCACGTCGTTTGGTAGAAATCCACACGCGCGTTCTGCCAAAAGCACCATTTGCATGCCTATCGTGTGGTTTTGCAGAAAACTGCGTCCGCGTCTACCAAAAGATGCATGCGCATGCTTAAAACGCGTTTTGGCACAAATCCATGTGCGGGTGCTAAAAAGAGCAGCATCGGCATGCTTTTCACGTCGTTTGGTAGAAATCCACACGCGCGTTCTGCCAAAAGCACCATTTGCATGCCTATCGTGTGGTTTTGCAGAAAACTGCGTCCGCGTCTACCAAAAGATGCATGCGCATGCTTAAAACGCGCTTTGGCACAAATCCATGTGCGGATGTTAAAAAGAGCAGCATCGGCATGCTTTTCACGTCGTTTGGTAGAAATCCACGCGCGCGTTCTGCCAAAAGCACCATTTGCATGCATATCGTGTGGTTTTGCAGAAAACTGCGTCCGCGTCTACCAAAAGATGCATGCGCATGCTTAAAACGCGTTTTGGCACAAATCCATGTGCGGGTGCTAAAAAGAGTAGCATCGGCATGCTTTTCACGTCGTTTGGTAGAAATCCACACGCGCGTTCTGCCAAAAGCACCATTTGCATGCCTATCGTGTGGTTTTGCAGAAAACTGCGTCCGCGTCTACCAAAAAATGCATGCGCATGCTTAAAACGCGCTTTGGCACAAATCCATGTGCGGATGTTAAAAAGAGCAGCATCGGCATGCTTTTCACGTCGTTTGGTAGAAATCCACACGCGCGTTCTGCCAAAAGCACCATTTGCATGCATATCGTGTGGTTTTGCAGAAAACTGCGTCCGCGTCTACCAAAAGATGCATGCGCATGCTTAAAACGCGTTTTGGCACAAATCCATGTGCGGGTGCTAAAAAGAGCAGCATCGGCATGCTTTTCACGTCGTTTGGTAGAAATCCACACGCGCGTTCTGCCAAAAGCACCATTTGCATGCCTATCGTGTGGTTTTGCAGAAAACTGCGTCCGCGTCTACCAAAAGATGCATGCGCATGCTTAAAACGCGCTTTGGCACAAATCCATGTGCGGATGTTAAAAAGAGCAGCATCGGCATGCTTTTCACGTCGTTTGGTAGAAATCCACACGCGCGTTCTGCCAAAAGCACCATTTGCATGCATATCGTGTGGTTTTGCAGAAAACTGCGTCCGCGTCTACCAAAAGATGCATGTGCATGCTAAAAACGCGTTTTGGCACAAATCCATGTGCGGATGTTAAAAAGAGCAGCATCGGCATGCTTTTCACGTCGTTTGGTAGAAATCCACACGCGTGTTCTGCCAAAAGCACCATTTGCATGCCTATCGTGTGGTTTTGCAGAAAACTGCGTCCGCGTCTACCAAAAGATGCATGCGCATGCTTAAAACGCGCTTTGGCACAAATCCATGTGCGGATGTTAAAAAGAGCAGCATCGGCATGCTTTTCACGTCGTTTGGTAGAAATCCACACGCGCGTTCTGCCAAAAGCACCATTTGCATGCATATCGTGTGGTTTTGCAGAAAACTGCGTCCGCGTCTACCAAAAGATGCATGTGCATGCTAAAAACGCGTTTTGGCACAAATCCATGTGCGGATGTTAAAAAGAGCAGCATCGGCATGCTTTTCACGTCGTTTGGTAGAAATCCACGCGCGCGTTCTGCCAAAAGCACCATTTGCATGCATATCGTGTGGTTTTGCAGAAAACTGCGTCCGCGTCTACCAAAAGATGCATGCGCATGCTTAAAACGCGTTTTGGCACAAATCCATGTGCGGGTGCTAAAAAGAGTAGCATCGGCATGCTTTTCACGTCGTTTGGTAGAAATCCACACGCGCGTTCTGCCAAAAGCACCATTTGCATGCCTATCGTGTGGTTTTGCAGAAAACTGCGTCCGCGTCTACCAAAAGATGCATGCGCATGCTTAACACGCGCTTTGGCACAAATCCATGTGCGGATGTTAAAAAGAGCAGCATCGGCATGCTTTTCACGTCGTTTGGTAGAAATCCACACGCGCGTTCTGCCAAAAGCACCATTTGCATGCATATCGTGTGGTTTTGCAGAAAACTGCGTCCGCGTCTACCAAAAGATGCATGTGCATGCTAAAAACGCGTTTTGGCACAAATCCATGTGCGGATGTTAAAAAGAGCAGCATCGGCATGCTTTTCACGTCGTTTGGTAGAAATCCACGCGCGCGTTCTGCCAAAAGCACCATTTGCATGCATATCGTGTGGTTTTGCAGAAAACTGCGTCCGCGTCTACCAAAAGATGCATGCGCATGCTTAAAACGCGTTTTGGCACAAATCCATGTGCGGGTGCTAAAAAGAGCAGCATCGGCATGCTTTTCACGTCGTTTGGTAGAAATCCACGCGCGCGTTCTGCCAAAAGCACCATTTGCATGCCTATCGTGTGGTTTTGCAGAAAACTGCGTCCGCGTCTACCAAAACATGCATGCGCATGCTTAAAACGCGTTTTGGCACAAATCCATGTGCGGGTGCTAAAAAGAGCAGCATCGGCATGCTTTTCACGTCGTTTGGTAGAAATCCACACGCGCGTTCTGCCAAAAGCACCATTTGCATGCCTATCGTGTGGTTTTGCAGAAAACTGCGTCCGCGTCTACCAAAAGATGCATGCGCATGCTTAAAACGCGCTTTGGCACAAATCCATGTGCGGATGTTAAAAAGAGCAGCATCGGCATGCTTTTCACGTCGTTTGGTAGAAATCCACGCGCGCGTTCTGCCAAAAGCACCATTTGCATGCCTATCGTGTGGTTTTGCAGAAAACTGCGTCCGCGTCTACCAAAAGATGCATGTGCATGCTAAAAACGCGTTTTGGCACAAATCCATGTGCGGATGTTAAAAAGAGCAGCATCGGCATGCTTTTCACGTCGTTTGGTAGAAATCCACACGCGCGTTCTGCCAAAAGCACCATTTGCATGCATATCGTGTGGTTTTGCAGAAAACTGCGTCCGCGTCTACCAAAAGATGCATGCGCATGCTTAAAACGCGCTTTGGCACAAATCCATGTGCGGATGTTAAAAAGAGCAGCATCGGCATGCTTTTCACGTCGTTTGGTAGAAATCCACACGCGCGTTCTGCCAAAAGCACCATTTGCATGCCTATCGTGTGGTTTTGCAGAAAACTGCGTCCGCGTCTACCAAAAGATGCATGCGCATGCTTAAAACGCGCTTTGGCACAAATCCATGTGCGGATGTTAAAAAGAGCAGCATCGGCATGCTTTTCACGTCGTTTGGTAGAAATCCACACGCGCGTTCTGCCAAAAGCACCATTTGCATGCATATCGTGTGGTTTTGCAGAAAACTGCGTCCGCGTCTACCAAAAGATGCATGCGCATGCTAAAAACGCGTTTTGGCACAAATCCATGTGCGGATGTTAAAAAGAGCAGCATCGGCATGCTTTTCACGTCGTTTGGTAGAAATCCACACGTGCGTTCTGCCAAAAGCACCATTTGCATGCCTATCGTGTGGTTTTGCAGAAAACTGCGTCCGCGTCTACCAAAAGATGCATGCGCATGCTTAAAACGCGCTTTGGCACAAATGCATGTGCGGATGTTAAAAAGAGCAGCATCGGCATGCTTTTCACGTCGTTTGGTAGAAATCCACGCGCGCGTTCTGCCAAAAGCACCATTTGCATGCATATCGTGTGGTTTTGCAGAAAACTGCGTCCGCGTCTACCAAAAGATGCATGCGCATGCTTAAAACGCGTTTTGGCACAAATCCATGTGCGGGTGCTAAAAAGAGCAGCATCGGCATGCTTTTCACGTCGTTTGGTAGAAATCCACACGCGCGTTCTGCCAAAAGCACCATTTGCATGCCTATCGTGTGGTTTTGCAGAAAACTGCGTCCGCGTCTACCAAAAGATGCATGCGCATGCTTAAAACGCGCTTTGGCACAAATCCATGTGCGGATGTTAAAGAGAGCAGCATCGGCATGCTTTTCACGTCGTTTGGTAGAAATCCACACGCGCGTTCTGCCAAAAGCACCATTTGCATGCATATCGTGTGGTTTTGCAGAAAACTGCGTCCGCGTCTACCAAAAGATGCATGTGCATGCTAAAAACCCGTTTTGGCACAAATCCATGTGCGGATGTTAAAAAGAGCAGCATCGGCATGCTTTTCACGTCGTTTGGTAGAAATCCACACGCGCGTTCTGCCAAAAGCACCATTTGCATGCATATCGTGTGGTTTTGCAGAAAACTGCGTCCGCGTCTACCAAAAGATGCATGCGCATGCTTAAAACGCGCTTTGGCACAAATGCATGTGCGGATGTTAAAAAGAGCAGCATCGGCATGCTTTTCACGTCGTTTGGTAGAAATCCACGCGCGCGTTCTGCCAAAAGCACCATTTGCATGCATATCGTGTGGTTTTGCAGAAAACTGCGTCCGCGTCTACCAAAAGATGCATGCGCATGCTTAAAACGCGTTTTGGCACAAATCCATGTGCGGGTGCAGAGCAGCATCGGCATGCTTTTCACGTCGTTTGGTAGAAATCCACGCGCGCGTTCTGCCAAAAGCACCATTTGCATGCATATCGTGTGGTTTTGCAGAAAACTGCGTCCGCGTCTACCAAAAGATGCATGCGCATGCTTAAAACGCGTTTTGGCACAAATCCATGTGCGGGTGCTAAAAAGAGCAGCAATCGGCATGCTTTTCACGTCGTTTGGTAGAAATCCACACGCGCGTTCTGCCAAAAGCACCATTTGCATGCATATCGTGTGGTTTTGCAGAAAACTGCGTCCGCGTCTACCAAAGATGCATGTGCATGCTAAAAACGCGTTTTGGCACAAATCCATGTGCGGGTGCTAAAAAGAGCAGCATCGGCATGCTTTTCACGTCGTTTGGTAGAAATCCACGCGCGCGTTCTGCCAAAAGCACCATTTGCATGCATATCGTGTGGTTTTGCAGAAAACTGCGTCCGCGTCTACCAAAAGATGCATGCGCATGCTTAAAACGCGTTTTGGCACAAATCCATGCGCGGATGTTAAAAAGAGCAGCATCGGCATGCTTTTCACGTCGTTTGGTAGAAATCCACGCGCGCGTTCTGCCAAAAGCACCATTTGCATGCATACCGTGTGGTTTTGCAGAAAACTGCGTCCGCGTCTACCAAAAGATGCATGCGCATGCTTAAAACGCGTTTTGGCACAAATCCATGTGCGGGTGCTAAAAAGAGCAGCATCGGCATGCTTTTCACGTCGTTTGGTAGAAATCCACGCGCGCGTTCTGCCAAAAGCACCATTTGCATGCCTATCGTGTGGTTTGCAGAAAACTGCGTCCGCGTCTACCAAAAGATGCATGCGCATGCTTAAAACGCGCTTTGGCACAAATCCATGTGCGGATGTTAAAAAGAGCAGCATCGGCATGCTTTTCACGTCGTTTGGTAGAAATCCACGCGCGCGTTCTGCCAAAAGCACCATTTGCATGCATATCGTGTGGTTTTGCAGAAAACTGCGTCCGCGTCTACCAAAAGATGCATGCGCATGCTTAAAACGCGTTTTGGCACAAATTCATGTGCGGGTGCTAAAAAGAGCAGCATCGGCATGCTTTTCACGTCGTTTGGTAGAAATCCACACGCGCGTTCTGCCAAAAGCACCATTTGCATGCCTATCGTGTGGTTTTGCAGAAAACTGCGTCCGCGTCTACCAAAAGATGCATGCGCATGCTTAAAACGCGCTTTGGCACAAATCCATGTGCGGATGTTAAAAAGAGCAGCATCGGCATGCTTTTCACGTCGTTTGGTAGAAATCCACGCGCGCGTTCTGCAAAAGCACCATTTGCATGCATATCGTGTGGTTTTGCAGAAAACTGCGTCCGCGTCTACCAAAAGATGCATGCGCATGCTTAAAACGCGCTTTGGCACAAATCCATGTGCGGATGTTAAAAAGAGCAGCATCGGCATGCTTTTCACGTCGTTTGGTAGAAATCCACGCGCGCGTTCTGCCAAAAGCACCATTTGCATGCATATCGTGTGGTTTTGCAGAAAACTGCGTCCGCGTCTACCAAAAGATGCATGCGCATGCTTAAAACGCGTTTTGGCACAAATCCATGTGCGGGTGCTAAAAAGAGCAGCATCGGCATGCTTTTCACGTCGTTTGGTAGAAATCCACACGCGCGTTCTGCCAAAAGCACCATTTGCATGCATATCGTGTGGTTTTGCAGAAAACTGCGTCCGCGTCTACCAAAAGATGCATGTGCATGCTAAAAACGCGTTTTGGCACAAATCCATGTGCGGGTGCTAAAAAGAGCAGCATCGGCATGCTTTTCACGTCGTTTGGTAGAAATCCACGCGCGCGTTCTGCCAAAAGCACCATTTGCATGCCTATCGTGTGGTTTTGCAGAAAACTGCGTCCGCGTCTACCAAAAGATGCATGCGCATGCTTAAAACGCGTTTTGGCACAAATCCATGTGCGGATGTTAAAAAGAGCAGCATCGGCATGCTTTTCACGTCGTTTGGTAGAAATCCACGCGCGCGTTCTGCCAAAGCACCATTTGCATGCATATCTTGTGGTTTTGCAGAAAACTGCGTCCGCGTCTACCAAAAGATGCATGCGCATGCTTAAAACGCGTTTTGGCACAAATCCATGTGCGGGTGCTAAAAAGAGCAGCATCGGCATGCTTTTCACGTCGTTTGGTAGAAATCCACACGCGCGTTCTGCCAAAAGCACCATTTGCATGCCTATCATGTGGTTTTGCAGAAAACTGCGTCCGCGTCTACCAAAAGATGCATGCGCATGCTTAAAACGCGCTTTGGCACAAATCCATGTGCGGATGTTAAAAAGAGCAGCATCGGCATGCTTTTCACGTCGTTTGGTAGAAATCCACGCGCGCGTTCTGCCAAAAGCACCATTTGCATGCATATCGTGTGGTTTTGCAGAAAACTGCGTCCGCGTCTACCAAAAGATGCATGCGCATGCTTAAAACGCGTTTTGGCACAAATCCATGTGCGGGTGCTAAAAAGGGCAGCATCGGCATGCTTTTCACGTCGTTTGGTAGAAATCCACACGCGCGTTCTGCCAAAAGCACCATTTGCATGCATATCGTGTGGTTTTGCAGAAAACTGCGTCCGCGTCTACCAAAAGATGCATGCGCATGCTTAAAACGCGCTTTGGCACAAATCCATGTGCGGATGTTAAAAAGAGCAGCATCGGCATGCTTTTCACGTCGTTTGGTAGAAATCCACGCGCGCGTTCTGCCAAAAGCACCATTTGCATGCATATCGTGTGGTTTTGCAGAAAACTGCGTCCGCGTCTACCAAAAGACGCATGCGCATGCTTAAAACGCGTTTTGGCACAAATCCATGTGCGGGTGCTAAAAAGAGCAGCATCGGCATGCTTTTCACGTCGTTTGGTAGAAATCCACACGCGCGTTCTGCCAAAACCACCATTTGCATGCATATCGTGTGGTTTTGCAGAAAACTGCGTCCGCGTCTACCAAAAGATGCATGTGCATGCTAAAAACGCGTTTTGGCACAAATCCATGTGCGGGTGCTAAAAAGAGCACCATCGGCATGCTTTTCACGTCGTTTGGTAGAAATCCACGCGCGCGTTCTGCCAAAAGCACCATTTGCATGCCTATCGTGTGGTTTTGCAGAAAACTGCGTCCGCGTCTACCAAAAGATGCATGCGCATGCTTAAAACGCGTTTTGGCACAAATCCATGTGCGGATGTTAAAAAGAGCAGCATCGGCATGCTTTTCACGTCGTTTGGTAGAAATCCACGCGCGCGTTCTGCCAAAAGCACCATTTGCATGCATATCGTGTGGTTTTGCAGAAAACTGCGTCCGCGTCTACCAAAAGATGCATGCGCATGCTTAAAACGCGCTTTGGCACAAATCCATGTGCGGATGTTAAAAAGAGCAGCATCGGCATGCTTTTCACGTCGTTTGGTAGAAATCCACGCGCGCGTTCTGCCAAAAGCACCATTTGCATGCATATCGTGTGGTTTTGCAGAAAACTGCGTCCGCGTCTACCAAAAGATGCATACGCATGCTTAAAACGCGTTTTGGCACAAATCCATGTGCGGATGTTAAAAAGAGCAGCATCGGCATGCTTTTCACGTCGTTTGGTAGAAATCCACGCGCGCGTTCTGCCAAAAGCACCATTTGCATGCATATCGTGTGGTTTTGCAGAAAACTGCGTCCGCGTCTACCAAAAGATGCATGCGCATGCTTAAAACGCGTTTTGGCACAAATTCATGTGCGGGTGCTAAAAAGAGCAGCATCGGCATGCTTTTCACGTCGTTTGGTAGAAATCCACACGCGCGTTCTGCCAAAAGCACCATTTGCATGCCTATCGTGTGGTTTTGCAGAAAACTGCGTCCGCGTCTACCAAAAGATGCATGCGCATGCTTAAAACGCGCTTTGGCACAAATCCATGTGCGGATGTTAAAAAGAGCAGCATCGGCATGCTTTTCACGTCGTTTGGTAGAAATCCACGCGCGCGTTCTGCCAAAAGCACCATTTGCATGCATATCGTGTGGTTTTGCAGAAAACTGCGTCCGCGTCTACCAAAAGATGCATGCGCATGCTTAAAACGCGCTTTGGCACAAATCCATGTGCGGATGTTAAAAAGAGCAGCATCGGCATGCTTTTCACGTCGTTTGGTAGAAATCCACGCGCGCGTTCTGCCAAAAGCACCATTTGCATGCATATCGTGTGGTTTTGCAGAAAACTGCGTCCGCGTCTACCAAAAGATGCATGCGCATGCTTAAAACGCGTTTTGGCACAAATCCATGTGCGGGTGCTAAAAAGAGCAGCATCGGCATGCTTTTCACGTCGTTTGGTAGAAATCCACACGCGCGTTCTGCCAAAAGCACCATTTGCATGCATATCGTGTGGTTTTGCAGAAAACTGCGTCCGCGTCTACCAAAAGATGCATGTGCATGCTAAAAACGCGTTTTGGCACAAATCCATGTGCGGGTGCTAAAAAGAGCAGCATCGGCATGCTTTTCACGTCGTTTGGTAGAAATCCACGCGCGCGTTCTGCCAAAAGCACCATTTGCATGCCTATCGTGTGGTTTTGCAGAAAACTGCGTCCGCGTCTACCAAAAGATGCATGCGCATGCTTAAAACGCGTTTTGGCACAAATCCATGTGCGGATGTTAAAAAGAGCAGCATCGGCATGCTTTTCACGTCGTTTGGTAGAAATCCACGCGCGCGTTCTGCCAAAAGCACCATTTGCATGCATATCTTGTGGTTTTGCAGAAAACTGCGTCCGCGTCTACCAAAAGATGCATGCGCATGCTTAAAACGCGTTTTGGCACAAATCCATGTGCGGGTGCTAAAAAGAGCAGCATCGGCATGCTTTTCACGTCGTTTGGTAGAAATCCACACGCGCGTTCTGCCAAAAGCACCATTTGCATGCCTATCGTGTGGTTTTGCAGAAAACTGCGTCCGCGTCTACCAAAAGATGCATGCGCATGCTTAAAACGCGCTTTGGCACAAATCCATGTGCGGATGTTAAAAAGAGCAGCATCGGCATGCTTTTCACGTCGTTTGGTAGAAATCCACGCGCGCGTTCTGCCAAAAGCACCATTTGCATGCATATCGTGTGGTTTTGCAGAAAACTGCGTCCGCGTCTACCAAAAGATGCATGCGCATGCTTAAAACGCGTTTTGGCACAAATCCATGTGCGGGTGCTAAAAAGGGCAGCATCGGCATGCTTTTCACGTCGTTTGGTAGAAATCCACACGCGCGTTCTGCCAAAAGCACCATTTGCATGCATATCGTGTGGTTTTGCAGAAAACTGCGTCCGCGTCTACCAAAAGATGCATGCGCATGCTTAAAACGCGCTTTGGCACAAATCCATGTGCGGATGTTAAAAGAGCAGCATCGGCATGCTTTTCACGTCGTTTGGTAGAAATCCACGCGCGCGTTCTGCCAAAAGCACCATTTGCATGCATATCGTGTGGTTTTGCAGAAAACTGCGTCCGCGTCTACCAAAAGATGCATGCGCATGCTTAAAACGCGTTTTGGCACAAATCCATGTGCGGGTGCTAAAAAGGGCAGCATCGGCATGCTTTTCACGTCGTTTGGTAGAAATCCACACGCGCGTTCTGCCAAAAGCACCATTTGCATGCATATCGTGTGGTTTTGCAGAAAACTGCGTCCGCGTCTACCAAAAGATGCATGCGCATGCTTAAAACGCGCTTTCGCACAAATCCATGTGCGGATGTTAAAAAGAGCAGCATCGGCATGCTTTTCACGTCGTTTGGTAGAATCCACGCGCGCGTTCTGCCAAAAGCACCATTTGCATGCATATCGTGTGGTTTTGCAGAAAACTGCGTCCGCGTGTACCAAAAGATGCATGTGCATGCTAAAAACGCGTTTTGGCACAAATCCATGTGCGGGTGCTAAAAAGAGCAGCATCGGCATGCTTTTCACGTCGTTTGGTAGAAATCCACGCGCGCGTTCTGCCAAAAGCACCATTTGCATGCCTATCGTGTGGTTTTGCAGAAAACTGCGTCCGCGTCTACCAAAAGATGCATGCGCATGCTTAAAACGCGCTTTGGCACAAATCCATGTGCGGATGTTAAAAAGAGCAGCATCGGCATGCTTTTCACGTCGTTTGGTAGAGATCCACACGCGCGTTCTGCCAAAAGCACCATTTGCATGCATATCGCGTGGTTTTGCAGAAAACTGCGTCCGCGTCTACCAAAAGATGCATGTGCATGCTAAAAACGCGTTTTGGCACAAATCCATGTGCGGGTGCTAAAAAGAGCAGCATCGGCATGCTTTTCACGTCGTTTGGTAGAAATCCACGCGCGCGTTCTGCCAAAAGCACCATTTGCATGCCTATCGTGTGGTTTTGCAGAAAACTGCGTCCGCGTCTACCAAAAGATGCATGCGCATGCTTAAAACGCGTTTTGGCACAAATCCATGTGCGGATGTTAAAAAGAGCAGCATCGGCATGCTTTTCACGTCGTTTGGTAGAAATCCACGCGCGCGTTCTGCCAAAAGCACCATTTGCATGCATATCGTGTGGTTTTGCAGAAAACTGCGTCCGCGTCTACCAAAAGATGCATGCGCATGCTTAAAACGCGTTTTGGCACAAATCCATGTGCGGGTGCTAAAAAGAGCAGCATCGGCATGCTTTTCACGTCGTTTGGTAGAAATCCACACGCGCGTTCTGCCAAAAGCACCATTTGCATGCCTATCGTGTGGTTTTGCAGAAAACTGCGTCCGCGTCTACCAAAAGATGCATGCGCATGCTTAAAACGCGCTTTGGCACAAATCCATGTGCGGATGTTAAAAAGAGCAGCATCGGCATGCTTTTCACGTCGTTTGGTAGAAATCCACGCGCGCGTTCTGCCAAAAGCACCATTTGCATGCATATCGTGTGGTTTTGCAGAAAACTGCGTCCGCGTCTACCAAAAGATGCATGCGCATGCTTAAAACGCGTTTTGGCACAAATCCATGTGCGGGTGCTAAAAAGAGCAGCATCGGCATGCTTTTCACGTCGTTTGGTAGAAATCCACACGCGCGTTCTGCCAAAAGCACCATTTGCATGCATATCGTGTGGTTTTGCAGAAAACTGCGTCCGCGTCTACCAAAAGATGCATGCGCATGCTTAAAACGCGCTTTGGCACAAATCCATGTGCGGATGTTAAAAAGAGCAGCATCGGCATGCTTTTCACGTTGTTTGGTAGAAATCCGCGCGCGCGTTCTGCCAAAAGCACCATTTGCATGCATATCGTGTGGTTTTGCAGAAAACTGCGTCCGCGTCTACCAAAAGATGCATGCGCATGCTTAAAACGCGTTTTGGCACAAATCCATGTGCGGATGTTAAAAAGAGCAGCATCGTCATGCTTTTGACGTCGTTTGGTAGAAATCCACGCGCGCGTTCTGCCAAAAGCACCATTTGCATGCATATCGTGTGGTTTTGCAGAAAACTGCGTCCGCGTCTACCAAAAGATGCATGCGCATGCTTAAAACGCGCTTTGGCACAAATCCATGTGCGGATGTTAAAAAGAGCAGCATCGGCATGCTTTTCACGTCGTTTGGTAGAAATCCACGCGCGCGTTCTGCCAAAAGCACCATTTGCATGCATATCGTGTGGTTTTGCAGAAAACTGCTTCCGCGTCTACCAAAAGATGCATGCGCATGCTTAAAACGCGTTTTGGCACAAATCCATGTGCGGATGTTAAAAAGAGCAGCATCGGCATGCTTTAGACGTCGTTTGGTAGAAATCCACGCGCGCGTTCTGCCAAAAGCACCATTTGCATGCATATCGTGTGGTTTTGCAGAAAACTGCGTCCGCGTCTACCAAAAGATGCATGCGCATGCTTAAAACGCGTTTTGGCACAAATCCATGTGCGGGTGCTAAAAAGAGCAGCATCGGCATGCTTTTCACGTCGTTTGGTAGAAATCCACACGCGCGTTCTGCCAAAAGCACCATTTGCATGCATATCGTGTGGTTTTGCAGAAAACTGCGTCCGCGTGTACCAAAAGATGCATGTGCATGCTAAAAACGCGTTTTGGCACAAATCCATGTGCGGGTGCTAAAAAGAGCAGCATCGGCATGCTTTTCACGTCGTTTGGTAGAAATCCACGCGCGCGTTCTGCCAAAAGCACCATTTGCATGCCTATCGTGTGGTTTTGCAGAAAACTGCGTCCGCGTCTACCAAAAGATGCATGCGCATGCTTAAAACGCGCTTTGGCACAAATCCATGTGCGGATGTTAAAAAGAGCAGCATCGGCATGCTTTTCACGTCGTTTGGTAGAAATCCACGCGCGCGTTCTGCCAAAAGCACCATTTGCATGCATATCGTGTGGTTTTGCAGAAAACTGCGTCCGCGTCTACCAAAAGATGCATGTGCATGCTAAAAACGCGTTTTGGCACAAATCCATGTGCGGGTGCTAAAAAGAGCAGCATCGGCATGCTTTTCACGTCGTTTGGTAGAAATCCACGCGCGCGTTCTGCCAAAAGCACCATTTGCATGCCTATCGTGTGGTTTTGCAGAAAACTGCGTCCGCGTCTACCAAAAGATGCATGCGCATGCTTAAAACGCGTTTTGGCACAAATCCATGTGCGGATGTTAAAAAGAGCAGCATCGGCATGCTTTTCACGTCGTTTGGTAGAAATCCACGCGCGCGTTCTGCCAAAAGCACCATTTGCATGCATATCGTGTGGTTTTGCAGAAAACTGCGTCCGCGTCTACCGAAAGATGCATGCGCATGCTTAAAACGCGTTTTGGCACAAATCCATGTGCGGGTGCTAAAAAGAGCAGCATCGGCATGCTTTTCACGTCGTTTGGTAGAAATCCACACGCGCGTTCTGCCAAAAGCACCATTTGCATGCCTATCGTGTGGTTTTGCAGAAAACTGCGTCCGCGTCTACCAAAAGATGCATGCGCATGCTTAAAACGCGCTTTGGCACAAATCCATGTGCGGATGTTAAAAAGAGCAGCATCGGCATGCTTTTCACGTCGTTTGGTAGAAATCCACGCGCGCGTTCTGCCAAAAGCACCATTTGCATGCATATCGTGTGGTTTTGCAGAAAACTGCGTCCGTGTCTACCAAAAGATGCATGCGCATGCTTAAAACGCGTTTTGGCACAAATCCATGTGCGGGTGCTAAAAAGAGCAGCATCGGCATGCTTTTCACGTCGTTTGGTAGAAATCCACACGCGCGTTCTGCCAAAAGCACCATTTGCATGCATATCGTGTGGTTTTGCAGAAAACTGCGTCCGCGTCTACCAAAAAATGCATGCGCATGCTTAAAACGCGCTTTGGCACAAATCCATGTGCGGATGTTAAAAAGAGCAGCATCGGCATGCTTTTCACGTCGTTTGGTAGAAATCCACGCGCGCGTTCTCCCAAAAGCACCATTTGCATGCATATCGTGTGGTTTTGCAGAAAACTGCGTCCGCGTCTACCAAAAGATGCATGCGCATGCTTAAAACGCGTTTTGGCACAAATCCATGTGCGGGTGCTAAAAAGAGCAGCATCGGCATGCTTTTCACGTCGTTTGGTAGAAATCCACACGCGCGTTCTGCCAAAAGCACCATTTGCATGCCTATCGTGTGGTTTTGCAGAAAACTGCGTCCGCGTCTACCAAAAGATGCATGCGCATGCTTAAAACGCGCTTTGGCACAAATCCATGTGCGGATGTTAAAAAGAGCAGCATCGGCATGCTTTTCACGTCGTTTGGTAGAAATCCACGCGCGCGTTCTGCCAAAAGCACCATTTGCATGCATATCGTGTGGTTTTGCAGAAAACTGCGTCCGTGTCTACCAAAAGATGCATGCGCATGCTTAAAACGCGTTTTGGCACAAATCCATGTGCGGGTGCTAAAAAGAGCAGCATCGGCATGCTTTTCACGTCGTTTGGTAGAAATCCACACGCGCGTTCTGCCAAAAGCACCATTTGCATGCATATCGTGTGGTTTTGCAGAAAACTGCGTCCGCGTCTACCAAAAAATGCATGCGCATGCTTAAAACGCGCTTTGGCACAAATCCATGTGCGGATGTTAAAAAGAGCAGCATCGGCATGCTTTTCACGTCGTTTGGTAGAAATCCACGCGCGCGTTCTGCCAAAAGCACCATTTGCATGCATATCGTGTGGTTTTGCAGAAAACTGCGTCCGCGTCTACCAAAAGATGCATGCGCATGCTTAAAACGCGTTTTGGCACAAATCCATGTGCGGGTGCTAAAAAGAGCAGCATCGGCATGCTTTTCACGTCGTTTGGTAGAAATCCACGCTCGCGTTCTGCCAAAAGCACCATTTGCATGCCTATCGTGTGGTTTTGCAGAAAACTGCGTCCGCGTCTACCAAAAGATGCATGCGCATGCTTAAAACGCGCTTTGGCACAAATCCATGTGCGGATGTTAAAAAGAGCAGCATCGGCATGCTTTTCACGTCGTTTGGTAGAAATCCACGCGCGATTTCTGCCAAAAGCACCATTTGCATGCATATCGTGTGG
>NW_027460582.1:0-54400 GCF_050947875.1 Dermacentor variabilis | reverse complement strand
GTGCGGGCTGCTAAAAGAGCAGCATCAGGCATGCTTTTCACGTCGTTTGGTAGAAATCCACGCGCGCGTTCTGCCAAAAGCACCATTTGCATGCCTATCGTGTGGTTTTCAGAAAACTGCGTCCGCGTCTACCAAAAGATGCATGCGCATGCTTAAAACGCGCTTTGGCACAAATCCATGTGCGGATGTTAAAAAGAGCAGCATCGGCATGCTTTTCACGTCGTTTGGTAGAAATCACGCGCGCGTTCTGCCAAAAGCACCATTTGCATGCATATCGTGTGGTTTTGCAAGAAAACTGCGTCCGCGTCTACCAAAAGATGCATCGCGCATGCTCTTAAAACGCGTTTTGGCACAAATCCATGTGCGGATGTTAAAAAGAGCAGCATCGGCATGCTTTTCACGTCGTTTGGTAGAAATCCACGCGCGCGTTCTGCCAAAAGCACCATTTGCATGCCTATCGTGTGGTTTTGCAGAAAACTGCGTCCGCGTCTACCAAAAGATGCATGCGCATGCTTAAGAACGCGTTTTGGCAAAAATCCATGTGCGGATGTTAAAAAGAGCAGCATCGGCATGCTTTTCACGTCGTTTGGTAGAAATCCACACGCGCGTTCTGCCAAAAGCACCATTTGCATGCATATCGTGTGGTTTTGCAGAAAACTGCGTCCGCGTCTACCAAAAGATGCATGCGCATGCTTAAAACGCGTTTTGGCACAAATCCATGTGCGGGTGCTAAAAAGAGCAGCAATCGGCATGTTTTCACGTCGTTTGGTAGAAATCCCACACGCGCGTTCTGCCAAAAGCACCATTTGCATGCATATCGTGTGGTTTTGCAGAAAACTGCGTCCGCGTCTACCAAAAGATGCATGTGCATGCTAAAAAACGCGTTTTGGCACAAATCCATGTGCGGGATGTTAAAAAGAGCAGCATCGGCATGCTTTTCACGTCGTTTGGTAGAAATCCACGCGCGAGTTCTGCCAAAAGCACCATTTGCATTCATATCGTGTGGTTTTGCAGAAAACTGCGTCCGCGTCTACCAAAAGATGCATGTGCATGCTAAAAACGCGTTTTGGCACAATCCATGTGCGGGATGTTAAAAAGAGCAGCATCGGCATGCTTTTCACGTCGTTTGGTAGAAATCCACGCGCGCGTTCTGCCAAAAGCACCATTTGCATGCATATCGTGTGGTTTTGCAGAAAACTGCGTCCGCGTCTACCAAAAGATGCATGCGCATGCTTAAAACGCGTTTTTGCACAAATCCATGTGCGGATGTTAAAAAGAGCAGCATCGGCATGCTTTTCACGTCGTTTGTAGAAATCCACGCGTGCGTTCTGCCAAAAGCACCATTTGCATGCCTATCGTGTGGTTTGCAGAAAACTGCGTCCGCGTCTACCAAAAGATGCATGCGCATGCTTAAAAACGCGTTTTGGCACAAATCCATGTGCGGATGTTAAAAAGAGCAGCATCGGCATGCTTTTCACGTCGTTTGGTAGAAATCCACGCGCGCGTTCTGCCAAAGCACCATTTGCATGCATATCGTGTGGTTTTGCAGAAAACTGCGTCCGCGTCTACCAAAAGATGCATGCGCATGCTTAAAACGCGTTTTGGCACAAATCCATGTGCGGATGTTAAAACCAGAGCAGCATCGGCATGCTTTTCACGTCGTTTGGTAGAAATCCACGCGCGCGTTCTGCCAAAAGCACCATTTGCATGCCTATCGTGTGGTTTTGCAGAAAACTGCGTCCGCGTCTACCAAAAGATGCATGCGCATGCTTAAAACGCGTTTTGGCACAAATCCATGTGCGGATGTTAAAAAGAGCAGCATCGGCATGCTTTTCACGTCGTTTGGTAGAAATCCACACGCGCGTTCTGCCAAAAGCACCATTTGCATGCATATCGTGTGGTTTTGCAGAAAACTGCGTCCGCGTCTACCAAAAGATGCATGCGCATGCTTAAAACGCGTTTTGGCACAAATCCATGTGCGGGTGCTAAAAAGAGCAGCATCGGCATGCTTTTCACGTCGTTTGGTAGAAATCCACACGCGCGTTCTGCCAAAAGCACCATTTGCATGCATATCGTGTGGTTTTGCAGAAAACTGCGTCCGCGTCTTCCAAAAGATGCATGTGCATGCTAAAACGCGTTTTGGCACAAATCCATGTGCGGATGTTAAAAAGAGCAGCATCGGCATGCTTTTCACGTCGTTTGGTAGAAATCCACGCGCGCGTTCTGCCAAAAGCACCATTTGCATGCATATCGTGTGGTTTTGCAGAAAACTGCGTCCGCGTCTACCAAAAGATGCATGCGCATGCTTAAAAACGCGTTTTGGCACAAATCCATGTGCGGGTGCTAAAAAGAGCAGCATCGGCATGCTTTTCACGTCGTTTGGTAGAAATCCACACGCGCGTTCTGCCAAAAGCACCATTTGCATGCATATCGTGTGGTTTTGCAGAAAACTGCGTCCCGCGTCTACCAAAAGATGCATGCGCATGCTTAAAACGCGTTTTGGCACAAATCCATGTGCGGATGTTAAAAAGAGCAGCATCGGCATGCTTTTCAACGTCGTTTGGTAGAAATCCACGCGCGCGTCCTGCCAAAACCACCATTTGCATGCATATCGTGTGGTTTTGCAGAAAACTGCGTCCGCATCTACCAAAAGATGCATGCGCATGCTTAAAACGCGTTTTGGCACAAATCCATGTGCGGGTGCTAAAAAGAGCAGCATCGGCATGCTTTTCACGTCGTTTGGTAGAAATCCACACGCGCGTTCTGCCAAAAGCACCATTTGCATGCATATCGTGTGGTTTTGCAGAAAACTGCGTCCGCGTCTACCAAAAGATGCATGTGCATGCTAAAAACGCGTTTTGGCACAAATCCATGTGCGGATGTTAAAAAGAGCAGCATCGGCATGCTTTTCACGTCGTTGGTAGAAATCCACACGCGCGTTCTGCCAAAAGCACCATTTGCATGCATATCGTGTGGTTTTGCAGAAAACTGCGTCCGCGTCTACCAAAAGATGCATGCGCATGCTTAAAACGCGCTTTGGCACAAATCCATGTGCGGATGTTAAAAAGAGCAGCATCGGCATGCTTTTCACGTCGTTTGGTAGAAATCCACACGCGCGTTCTGCGAAAAGGCACCATTTGCATGCATATCGTGTGGTTTTGCAGAAAACTGCGTCCGCGTCTACCAAAAGATGCATGTGCATGCTAAAAACGCGTTTTGGCACAAATCCATGTGCGGATGTTAAAAAGAGCAGCATCGGCATGCTTTTCACGTCGTTTGGTAGAAATCCACACGCGCGTTCTGCCAAAAGCACCATTTGCATGCATATCGTGTGGTTTTGCAGAAAACTGCGTCCGCGTCTACCAAAAGATGCATGCGCATGCTTAAAACGCGCTTTGGCACAAATCCATGTGCGGATGTTAAAAAGAGCAGCATCGGCATGCTTTTCACGTCGTTGGTAGAAATCCACGCGCGCGTTCTGCCAAAAGCACCATTTGCATGCATATCGTGTGGTTTTGCAGAAAACTGCGTCCGCGTCTACCAAAAGATGCATGTGCATGCTAAAAACGCGTTTTGGCACAAATCCATGTGCGGATGTTAAAAAGAGCAGCATCGGCATGCTTTTCACGTCGTTTGGTAGAAATCCACGCGCGCGTTCTGCCAAAAGCACCATTTGCGTGCCTATCGTGTGGTTTTGCAGAAAACTGCGTCCGCGTCTACCAAAAGATGCATGCGCATGCTTAAAAACGCGTTTTGGCAAAAATCCATGTGCGGATGTTAAAAAGAGCAGCATCGGCATGCTTTTCACGTCGTTTGGTTGAAATCCACACGCGCGTTCTGCCAAAAGCACCATTTGCATGCATATCGTGTGGTTTTGCAGAAAACTGCGTCCGCGTCTACCAAAAGATGCATGCGCATGCTTAAAACGCGTTTTGGCACAAATCCATGTGCGGGTGCTAAAAAGAGCAGCATCGGCATGCTTTTCACGTCGTTTGGTAGAAATCCACACGCGCGTTCTGCCAAAAGCACCATTTGCATGCATATCGTGTGGTTTTGCAGAAAACTGCGTCCGCGTCTACCAAAAGATGCATGTGCATGCTAAAAACGCGTTTTGGCACAAATCCATGTGCGGATGTTAAAAAGAGCAGCATCGGCATGCTTTTCACGTCGTTTGGTAGAAATCCACACGCGCGTTCTGCCAAAAGCACCATTTGCATGCATATCGTGTGGTTTTGCAGAAAACTGCGTCCGCGTCTACCAAAAGATGCATGCGCATGCTTAAAACGCGCTTTGGCACAAATCCATGTGCGGATGTTAAAAGAGCAGCATCGGCATGCTTTTCACGTCGTTTGGTAGAAATCCACGCGCGCGTTCTGCCAAAAGCACCATTTGCATGCATATCGTGTGGTTTTGCAGAAAACTGCGTCCGCGTCTACCAAAAGATGCATGCGCATGCTTAAAACGCGTTTTTGCACAAATCCATGTGCGGATGTTAAAAAGAGCAGCATCGGCATGCTTTTCACGTCGTTTGGTAGAAATCCACGCGTGCGTTCTGCCAAAAGCACCATTTGCATGCCTATCGTGTGGTTTTGCAGAAAACTGCGTCCGCGTCTACCAAAAGATGCATGCGCATGCTTAAAACGCGTTTTTGGCACAAATCCATGTGCGGATGTTAAAAAGAGCAGCATCGGCATGCTTTTCACGTCGTTTGGTAGAAATCCACGCGCGCGTTCTGCCAAAAGCACCATTTGCATGCATATCGTGTGGTTTTGCAGAAAACTGCGTCCGCGTCTACCAAAAGATGCATGCGCATGCTTAAAACGCGTTTTGGCACAAATCCATGTGCGGATGTTAAAAAGAGCAGTATCGGCATGCTTTTCCACGTCGTTTGTAGAAATCCAACGCGCGCGTTCTGCCAAAAGCCACCATTTGCATGCCTATCGTGTGGTTTTGCAGAAAACTGCGTCCGCGTCTACCAAAAGATGCATGCGCATGCTTAAAACGCGTTTTGGCACAAATCCATGTGCGGATGTTAAAAAGAGCAGCATCGGCATGCTTTTCACGTCGTTTGGTAGAAATCCACACGCGCGTTCTGCCAAAAGCACCATTTGCATGCATATCGTGTGGTTTTGCAGAAAACTGCGTCCGCGTCTACCAAAGATGCATGCGCATGCTTAAAACGCGTTTTGGCACAAATCCATGTGCGGGTGCTAAAAAGAGCAGCATCGGCATGCTTTTCACGTCGTTTGGTAGAAATCCACACGCGCGTTCTGCCAAAAGCACCATTTGCATGCATATCGTGTGGTTTTGCAGAAAACTGCGTCCGCGTCTACCAAAGATGCATGTGCATGCTAAAAACGCGTTTTTGGCACAAATCCATGTGCGGATGTTAAAAAGAGCAGCATCGGCATGCTTTTCACGTCGTTTGGTAGAAATCCACGCGCGCGTTCTGCCAAAAGCACCATTTGCATGCATATCGTGTGGTTTTGCAGAAAACTGCGTCCGCGTCTACCAAAAGATGCATGCGCATGCTTAAAAACGCGTTTTGGCACAAATCCATGTGCGGGTGCTAAAAAGAGCAGCATCGGCATGCTTTTCACGTCGTTTGGTAGAAATCCACACGCGCGTTCTGCCAAAAGCACCATTTGCATGCATATCGTGTGGTTTGCAGAAAACTGCGTCCGCGTCTACCAAAAGATGCATGTGCATGCTAAAAACGCGTTTTGGCACAAATCCATGTGCGGATGTTAAAAAGAGCAGCATCGGCATGCTTTTCACGTCGTTTGGTAGAAATCCACGCGCGCGTTCTGCCAAAAGCACCATTTGCATGCATATCGTGTGGTTTTGCAGAAAACTGCGTCCGCGTCTACCAAAAGATGCATGTGCATGCTAAAAACGCGTTTTGGCACAAATCCATGTGCGGATGTTAAAAAGAGCAGCATCGGCATGCTTTTCACGTCGTTTGGTAGAAATCCACACGCGCGTTCTGCCAAAAGCACCATTTGCATGCATATCGTGTGGTTTGCAGAAAACTGCGTCCGCGTCTACCAAAAGATGCATGCGCATGCTTAAAACGCGCTTTGGCACAAATCCATGTGCGGATGTTAAAAAGAGCAGCATCGGCATGCTTTTCACGTCGTTTGGTAGAAATCCACGCGCGCGTTCTGCCAAAAGCACCATTTGCATGCATATCGTGTGGTTTTGCAGAAAACTGCGTTCCGCGTCTGCCAAAAGATGCATGCGCATGCTTAAAACGCGTTTTTTGCACAAATCCATGTGCGGATGTTAAAAAGAGCAGCATCGGCATGCTTTTCACGTCGTTTGGTAGAAATCCACGCGTGCGTTCTGCAAAAGCACCATTTGCATGCCTATCGTGTGGTTTTGCAGAAAACTGCGTCCGCGTCTACCAAAAGATGCATGCGCATGCTTAAAACGCGTTTTTGCACAATCCATGTGCGGATGTTAAAAAGAGCAGCATCGGCATGCTTTTCACGTCGTTTGGTAGAAATCCACGCGCGCGTTCTGCCAAAAGCACCATTTGCATGCCTATCGTGTGGTTTTGCTAGAAAACTGCGTCCGCGTCTACCAAAAGATGCATGCGCATGCTTAAAACGCGTTTTGGCACAAATCCATGTGCGGATGTTAAAAAGAGCAGCATCGGCATGCTTTTCACGTCGTTTGGTAGAAATCCACGCGCGCGTTCTGCCAAAAGCACCATTTGCATGCCTATCGTGTGGTTTTGCAGAAAACTGCGTCCGCGTCTACCAAAAGATGCATGCGCATGCTTAAAACGCGTTTTGGCACAAATCCATGTGCGGATGTTAAAAAGAGCAGCATCGGCATGCTTTTCACGTCGTTTGGTAGAAATCCACACGCGCGTTCTGCCAAAAGCACCATTTGCATGCATATCGTGTGGTTTTGCAGAAAACTGCGTCCGCGTCTACCAAAAGATGCATGCGCATGCTTAAAACGCGTTTTGGCACAAATCCATGTGCGGGTGCTAAAAAGAGCAGCATCGGCATGCTTTTCACGTCGTTTGGTAGAAATCCACACGCGCGTTCTGCCAAAAGCACCATTTGCATGCATATCGTGTGGTTTTGCAGAAAACTGCCGTCCGCGTCTACCAAAAGATGCATGTGCATGCTAAAAACGCGTTTTGGCACAAATCCATGTGCGGATGTTAAAAAGAGCAGCATCGGCATGCTTTCACGTCGTTTGGTAGAAATCCACGCGCGCGTTCTGCCAAAAGCACCATTTGCATGCATATCGTGTGGTTTTGCAGAAAACTGCGTCCGCGTCTACCAAAAGATGCATGCGCATGCTTAAAACGCGTTTTGGCACAAATCCATGTGCGGGTGCTAAAAAGACCAGCATCGGCATGCTTTTCACGTCGTTTGGTAGAAATCCACACGCGCGTTCTGCCAAAAGCACCATTTGCATGCATATCGTGTGGTTTTGCAGAAAACTGCGTCCGCGTCTACCAAAGATGCATGCGCATGCTTAAAACGCGTTTTGGCACAAATCCATGTGCGGATGTTAAAAAGAGCAGCATCGGCATGCTTTTCACGTCGTTTGGTAGAAATCCACGCGCGCGTTCTGCCAAAACCACCATTTGCATGCATATCGTGTGGTTTGCAGAAAACTGCGTCCGCATCTACCAAAAGATGCATGCGCATGCTTAAAACGCGTTTTGGCACAAATCCATGTGCGGGTGCTAAAAAGAGCAGCATCGGCATGCTTTTCACGTCGTTGGCAGAAATCCACACGCGCGTTCTGCCAAAAGCACCATTTGCATGCATATCGTGTGGTTTTGCAGAAAACTGCGTCCGCGTCTACCAAAAGATGCATGTGCATGCTAAAAACGCGTTTTGGCACAAATCCATGTGCGGATGTTAAAAAGAGCAGCATCGGCATGCTTTTCACGTCGTTTGTTAGAAATCCACACGCGCGTTCTGCCAAAAGCACCATTTGCATGCATATCGTGTGGTTTTGCAGAAACTGCGTCCGCGTCTACCAAAAGATGCATGCGCATGCTTAAAACGCGCTTTGGCACAAATCCATGTGCGGATGTTAAAAAGAGCAGCATCGGCATGCTTTTCACGGCGTTTGGTAGAAATCCACGCGCGCGTTCTGCCAAAAGCACCATTTGCATGCATATCGTGTGGTTTTGCAGAAAACTGCGTCCGCGTCTACCAAAAGATGCATGCACATGCTTAAAACGCGTTTTGGCACAAATCCATGTGCGGATGTTAAAAAGAGCAGCATCGGCATGCTTTCACGTCGTTTGGTAGAAATCCACGCGCGCGTTCTGCCAAAAGCACCATTTGCATGCCTATCGTGTGGTTTTGCTGAAAACTGCGTCCGCGTCTACCAAAAGATGCATGCGCATGCTTAAAACGCGTTTGGCACAAATACATGTGCGGATGTTAAAAAGAGCAGCATCGGCATGCTTTTCACGTCGTTTGGTAGAAATCCACACGCGCGTCCTGCCAAAAGCACCATTTGCATGCATATCGTGTGTTTTGCAGAAAACTGCGTCCGAGTCTACCAAAAGATGCATGCGCATGCTTAAAACGCGTTTTGGCACAAATCCATGGGCCGGGTGGCTAAAAAGAGCAGCATCGGCATGCTTTTCACGTCGTTTGGTAGAAATCCACACGCGCGTTCTGCCAAAAGCACCATTTGCATGCATATCGTGTGGTTTTGCAGAAAACTGCGTCGCGTCTACCAAAAGATGCATGCGCATGCTTAAAACGCGTTTTGGCACAAATCCATGTGCGGATGTTAAAAAGAGCAGCATCGGCATGCTTTTCACGTCGTTTGGTAGAAATCCACGCGCGCGTTCTGCCAAAACCACCATTTGCATGCATATCGTGTGGTTTTGCAGAAAACTGCGTCCGCATCTACCAAAAGATGCATGCGCATGCTTAAAACGCGTTTTGGCACAAATCCATGTGCGGGTGCTAAAAAGAGCAGCATCGGCATGCTTTTCACGTCGTTTGGTAGAAATCCACACGCGCGTTCTGCCAAAAGCACCATTTGCATGCATATCGTGTGGTTTTGCAGAAAACTGCGTCCGCGTCTACCAAAAGATGCATGTGCATGCTAAAAACGCGTTTTGGCACAAATCCATGTGCGGATGTTAAAAAGAGCAGCATCGGCATGCTTTTCACGTTGTTTGGTAGAAATCCACACGCGCGTTCTGCCAAAAGCACCATTTGCATGCATATCGTGTGGTTTTGCAGAAAACTGCGTCCGCGTCTACCAAAAGATGCATGCGCATGCTTAAAACGCGTTTTTGGCACAAATCCATGTGCGGATGTTAAAAAAAGCAACATCGGCATGCTTTTCACGTCGTTTGGTAGAAATCCACGCGCGCGTTCTGCCAAAAGCACCATTTGCATGCATATCGTGTGGTTTTGCAGAAAACTGCGTCCGCGTCTACCAAAAGATGCATGTGCATGCTAAAAACGCGTTTTGGCACAAATCCATGTGCGGATGTTAAAAAGAGCAGCATCGGCATGCTTTTCACGTCGTTTGGTAGAAATCCACGCGCGCGTTCTGCCAAAAGCACCATTTGCATGCCTATCGTGTGGTTTTGCAGAAAACTGCGTCCGCGTCTACCAAAAGATGCATGCGCATGCTTAAAACGCGTTTTGGCACAAATCCATGTGCGGATGTTAAAAAGAGCAGCATCGCATGCTTTTCACGTCGTTTGGTAGAATCCACACGCGCGTTTCTGCCAAAAGCACCATTTGCATGCATATCGTGTGGTTTTGCAGAAAACTGCGTCCGCGTCTACCAAAAGATGCATGCGCATGCTTAAAACGCGTTTTGGCACAAATCCATGTGCGGGTGCTAAAAAGAGCAGCATCGGCATGCTTTTCACGTCGTTTGGTAGAAATCCACACGCGCGTTCTGCCAAAAGCACCATTTGCATGCATATCGTGTGGTTTTGCAGAAAACTGCGTCCGCGTCTACCAAAAGATGCATGTGCATGCTAAAAACCGTTTTGGCACAAATCCATGTGCGGATGTTAAAAAGAGCAGCATCGGCATGCTTTTCACGTCGTTTGGTAGAAATCCACGCGCGCGTTCTGCCAAAAGCACCATTTGCATGCATATCGTGTGGTTTTGCAGAAACTGCGTCCGCGTCTACCAAAAGATGCATGCGCATGCTTAAAACGCGTTTTGGCACAAATCCATGTGCGGATGTTAAAAAGAGCAGCATCGCATGCTTTTCACGTCGTTTGGTAGAAAATCACACGCGCGTTCTGCCAAAAGCACCATTTGCATGCATATCGTGTGGTTTTGCACAAAACTGTGTCCGCGTCTACCAAAAGATGCATGCGCATGCTTAAAACGCGCTTTGGCACAAATCCATGTGCGGATGTTAAAAAGAGCAGCATCGGCATGCTTTTCACGTCGTTTGGTAGAAATCCACACGCGCGTTCTGCCAAAAGCACCATTTGCATGCATATCGTGTGGTTTTGCAGAAAACTGCGTCCGCGTCTACCAAAAGATGCATGTGCATGCTAAAAACGCGTTTTGGCACAAATCCTTGTGCGTATGTTAAAAAGAGCAGCATCGGCACGCTTTTCACGTCGTTTGGTAGAAATCCACACGCGCGTTCTGCCAAAAGCACCATTTGCATGCATATCGTGTGGTTTTGCAGAAAACTGCGTCCGCGTCTACCAAAAGATGCATGCGCATGCTTAAAACGCGCTTTGGCACAAATCCATGTGCGGATGTTAAAAAGAGCAGCATCGGCATGCTTTCACGTCGGTTGGTAGAAATCCACGCGCGCGATCTGCCAAAAGCACCATTTGCATGCATATCGTGTGGTTTGCAGAAAACTGCGTCCGCGTCTACCAAAAGATGCATGCGCATGCTTAAAACGCGTTTTTGCACAAATCCATGTGCGGATGTTAAAAAGAGCAGCATCGGCATGCTTTTCACGTCGTTTGGTAGAAATCCACGCGTGCGTTCTGCCAAAAGCACCATTTGCATGCCTATCGTGTGGTTTTGCAGAAAACTGCGTCCGCGTCTACCAAAAGATGCATGCGCATGCTTAAAACGCGTTTTGGCACAAATCCATGTGCGGATGTTAAAAAGAGCAGCATCGGCATGCTTTTCACGTCGTTTGGTAGAAATCCACGCGCGCGTTCTGCCAAAAGCACCATTTGCATGCATATCGTGTGGTTTTGCAGAAAACTGCGTCCGCGTCTACCAAAAGATGCATGCGCATGCTTAAAACGCGTTTTGGCACAAATCCATGTGCGGATGTTAAAAAGAGCAGCATCGGCATGCTTTTCACGTCGTTTGGTAGAAATCCACGCGCGCGTTCTGCCGAAAGCACCATTTGCATGCCTATCGTGTGGTTTTGCAGAAAACTGCGTCCGCGTCTACCAAAAGATGCATGCGCATGCTTAAAACGCGTTTTGGCACAAATCCATGTGCGGATGTTAAAAAGAGCAGCATCGGCATGCTTTTCACGTCGTTTGGTAGAAATCCACACGCGCGTTCTGCCAAAAGCACCATTTGCATGCATATCGTGTGGTTTTGCAGAAAACTGCGTCCGCGTCTACCAAAAGATGCATGCGCATGCTTAAAACGCGTTTTGGGCACAAATCCATGTGCGGGTGCTAAAAAGAGCAGCATCGGCATGCTTTTCACGTCGTTTGGTAGAAATCCACACGCGCGTTCTGGCCAAAGCACCATTTGCATGCATATCGTGTGGTTTTGCAGGAAAACTGCGTCCGCGTCTACCAAAAGATGCATGTGCATGCTAAAAACGCGTTTGGCACAAATCCATGTGCGGATGTTAAAAAGAGCAGCATCGGCATGCTTTTCACGTCGTTTGGTAGAAATCCACGCGCCGCGTTCTGCCAAAAGCACCATTTGCATGCATATCGTGTGGTTTTGCAGAAAACTGCGTCCGCGTCTACCAAAAGATGCATGCGCATGCTTAAAACGCGTTTTGGCACAAATCCATGTGCGGGTGCTAAAAAGAGCAGCATCGGCATGCTTTTCACGTCGTTTGTAGAAATCCACACGCGCGTTTCTGCCAAAAGCACCATTTGCATGCATATCGTGTGGTTTTGCAGAAAACTGCGTCCGCGTCTACCAAAAGATGCATGCGCATGCTTAAAAACGCGTTTTGGCACAAATCCATGTGCGGATGTTAAAAAGAGCAGCATCGGCATGCTTTTCACGTCGTTTGGTAGAAATCCACGCGCGCGTTCTGCCAAAACCACCATTTGCATGCATATCGTGTGGTTTTGCAGAAAACTGCGTCCGCATCTACCAAAACATGCATGCGCATGCTTAAAACGCGTTTTGGCACAAATCCATTGTGCGGGTGCTAAAAAGAGCAGCATCGGCATGCTTTTCACGTCGTTTGGTAGAAATCCACACGCGCGTTTCTGCCAAAAGCACCATTTGCATGCACCTACATCCCCGTACACCTGACATCCCGTACAAAAGAGGCAAAGTTTAGTATTATTAATGTCAATGCCAGAAGTATCCTAAATAAGTTGGAATCTCTAGAGAGCATTGTCTTGGTGCATGAACCAGATGTTATGGGTATAACAGAGACATGGCTGCGTAAGGATGTAAATGATTCGGAGGTCACACCCGCTGGGTATTCAATTGTGAGAAAAGATCGGGAAGTCGAGGTGGTGGCGTAGCATTCTTGATAAAGAACGGTGTACCATATGATATTCTAGAGACCGAGAAAGCGATGGAAAACGGTCTGGATCAAAACAAAGTTGGGTGAACATCAAGTCCTTATTGGTTGTATTTACAGGGCACCTAACTCACCCGTAGATGTTATTTTTGCATTTAAGAAAATTTATGGCAGTCGAACATGTATCAAGGCAATAACATTATACTTTTAGGTGATTTTAACTTGGCCGGCATTGATTGGCCGACACTTTCACCGGGACAGACTGAGGTTTCAAGTTGTGACCAGCTTTGGAGCTAGCTTTCTGTTTAGGCCTAACCCAGGTAGTGACAGATTATACAAGAATCTGTGAGACTAAGTCATCAATACTTGATTTAATTTTCTGTCAAATTCTTTAATACCACATCTAGAAATATGTAAAACGGAGGATGGTCTTTCGGACCATAAAATGGTGCAAGCATTTCTAAACTTAGCACCTGTACCATACCCATGTGCTCTTCATGAAACATTTTGAAGTTTTCCTCTGCCAACGATGTTGGTGTGTTAGACTTTTTAGAGCGTTCTTTCGATCATTTTGTTCATCTTGTTGAGTCAAATACTAGTACAGATAATTTATGGACTACTACTTTGCAACGGTCATGGATTGTATTAAAAACTACATACCAAAGTGCTATAAAGAATTAAAAGGAAAAATCCTTGGATTACAAGGGAAGTTATACATCTAAAGAGAAGATTAAGGCGAAAACGTGGGGACTGTTCGAGGAATCCAACCCCCGATAAGAAATCTCAATTCAACACATGAGCCATGACCTGAAATGCCTTATAAAACAATCTAAAGACAAGTTTATAATGTGACACTTACGAAGTTCCTTAAAGAGGCACCGCAGAAGTTCTGGCGGTACGTCAACCCATCTACAAAACCGTTATCCTCAGAATCCTGCAGTACTGCTGCAATGCAAGCTGATAATTTTAATAATTACTTTGCATCCGTTTTTACTAAAGATAATGGTCATACACCTCATATAGCCTACACAGCTGCTAGACCACCCATTGCAGACATTGAAATCAATGAACAAGGCGTTTTAAATCTTCTCCTGAATATTGATGTTAAGAAGAGCCTGGTCCTGACGGCATTCCAAATGAATTTTTACGTAGATATGCAGAATGGAACTCTAAATACCTAACTAAAATTTTTCAGTCCTCTGTGATAGTGGTTGCTTCCCGGTAGCATGGAAACGCGCAAAAATCATACCTATACACAAAAGTGGCAGTACAGCAGAAGTGGCAAATTACAGACCAATTTCTATTACAAGCGCGTGTTCTAAGCTCCTTGAGCACATTGTTAATAAACAATTAGTTTCTTACTTGGACCAATACAACTTGTTTTTTCCTGGACAGCACGGTTTCCGAAACGGCTTTCAACAACTACCCAACTCATTGAAATTGTACATGACCTCTCTGAAACGTTAAACTCCCGTGGTCAAACAGACATAATCTTCCTCGACTTTGCGAAAGCATTCGACAAAGTGTCCCATCCGAAGTTAATCATAAAAATTGATTCTGTATTTCAGAGCCCCGCAATCACTCAGTGGTTTTCATCTTACCTTTCTTCTAGAGAACAATATGTTGAATTCGGGGGTGCACATCACGCCCTTCCTGTGTTGTGTCCGGAGTTCCGCAAGGAAGTGTCCTAGGTCCTCTTTTATTTCTGATCTTTATAAATGACTTGCCCAGTAATATTAGTGTCCCTGTCAGACTGTTTGCTGACGATTGTGTGATGTATAATAAAATTCGGGATAGTAATGATCAGGCCAATTTACAGTCTAGTTTGCAAATAATTAAAAAATGGTGTGACGACTGGCAGATGGAACTAAACGCAGCTAAGTCTGTTGTTATGTCCATAACGAGAAAGAAAAAAATTTTGCGTTACCCTTACAATATAAATAGTATAACTATTAGCAGAGTCGATAAACATAAGTATCTAGGAGTAACGTTCACTTCTGACCTCAGATGGAATCAACACATTGACGCTGTATGTGGTAAGGCCAGCAAAGCGCTCTGGAGCCTAAGACGGAATATAAGTGCGTCGACACCTGAGGTCAAAATTTTAGCCTATAAATCGTTAATACGTCCTATCTTGGAGTATGCTAAAGCTGTATGGGATCCCTACACTAAATCCAACCAACAAAAGATTGACAGAATCCAGAGGTTAGCATCAAGGTTCATATTTAACAAGTATCGCTACTGCCAATCCCCCACTGAACTTTGTAAGCTTGCCGACTTACCTCCGCTAGACTTACGTACCAAGTATGAGCGACTGAAACTAATCTACCTTATCATTAATGGTCACTTGCTTGTCGACAAACACAACTTGTTCAAAATCTCGACAAATGAAACATCCAGACATCGTCATAGCCAGTACATCACACCCCCTCAGGTCAGAAATGACTGTTTTAAGTACAGTTTTGTCCCGAGAGGCATTACGAATGGAATGCGCTTCCCGACTCTGTCATGTCGGCCTCATGCATTGAGGAGTTTTTGCAATGTGTACATGTTATTCTTTTCGCCGCTAACTAATATGTAACTTTGTCAAAGGTGTATCTGTTCATTTCGTTTATTATTTTGGGGGGGGAAGTTTTTGTAAGGTGCATAAAATCCAAACCGATTCGCGTCCCGCTGAAATGTCTGCTGCTGTTCATTTACTTGCTTTTGTTGTCATACTGTATCCTTGTATGTGTTTGTATCTTCCACTCCTGTAAAGGCCCTTCATGGGCTGACAGTATTATTAAATAAATAAATTATTATTAAATAATATCGTGTGGTTTTGCAGAAAACTGCGTCCGCGTCTACCAAAAGATGCATGTGCATGCTAAAAACGCGTTTTGGCACAAATCCATGTGCGGATGTTAAAAAGAGCAGCATCGGCATGCTTTTCACGTCGTTTGGTAGAAATCCACACGCGCGTTCTGCCAAAAGCACCATTTGCATGCATATCGTGTGGTTTTGCAGAAAACTGCGTCCGCGTCTACCAAAAGATGCATGCGCATGCTTAAAACGCGCTTTGGCACAAATCCATGTGCGGATGTTAAAAAGAGCAGCATCGGCATGCTTTTCACGTCGTTTGGTAGAAATCCACACGCGTGTTCTGCGAAAAGCACCATTTGCATGCATATCGTGTGGTTTTGCAGAAACTGCGTCCGCGTCTACCAAAAGATGCATGTGCATGCTAAAAACGCGTTTTGGCACAAATCCATGTGCGGATGTTAAAAAGAGCAGCATCGGCATGCTTTTCACGTCGTTTGGTAGAAATCCACACGCGCGTTCTGCCAAAAGCACCATTTGCATGCATATCGTGTGGTTTTGCAGAAAACCTGCGTCCGCGTCTACCAAAAGATGCATGCGCATGCTTAAAACGCGCTTTGGCACAAATCCATGTGCGGATGTTAAAAAGAGCAGCATCGGCATGCTTTTCACGTCGTTTGGTAGAAATCCACGCGCGCGTTCTGCCAAAAGCACCATTTGCATGCATATCGTGTGGTTTTGCAGAAAACTGCGTCCGCGTCTACCAAAAGATGCATGCGCATGCTTAAAACGCGTTTTGGCACAAATCCATGTGCGGGTGCTAAAAAGAGCAGCATCGGCATGCTTTTCACGTCGTTTGGTAGAAATCCACGCGCGCGTTCTGCCAAAAGCACCATTTGCATGCATATCGTGTGGTTTTGCAGAAAACTGCGTCCGCGTCTACCAAAAGATGCATGCGCATGCTTAAAACGCGTTTTGGCACAAATCCATGTGCGGATGTTAAAAAGAGCAGCATCGGCATGCTTTTCACGTCGTTTGGTAGAAATCCACGCGCGCGTTCTGCCAAAAGCACCATTTGCATGCCTATCGTGTGGTTTTGCAGAAAACTGCGTCCGCGTCTACCAAAAGATGCATGCGCATGCTTAAAACGCGTTTTGGCACAAATCCATGTGCGGATGTTAAAAAGAGCAGCATCGGCATGCTTTTCACGTCGTTTGGTAGAAATCCACACGCGCGTTCTGCAAAAGCACCATTTGCATGCATATCGTGTGGTTTTGCAGAAAACTGCGTCCGCGTCTACCAAAAGATGCATGCGCATGCTTAAAACGCGTTTTGGCACAAATCCATGTGCGGGTGCTAAAAAGAGCAGCATCGGCATGCTTTTCACGTCGTTTGGTAGAAATCCACACGCGCGTTCTGCCAAAAGCACCATTTGCATGCATATCGTGTGGTTTTGCAGAAAACTGCGTCCGCGTCTACCAAAAGATGCATGTGCATGCTAAAAACGCGTTTTGGCACAAATCCATGTGCGGATGTTAAAAAGAGCAGCATCGGCATGCTTTTCACGTCGTTTGGTAGAAATCCACGCGCGCGTTCTGCCAAAAGCACCATTTGCATGCATATCGTGTGGTTTGCAGAAAACTGCGTCCGCGTCTACCAAAAGATGCATGCGCATGCTTAAAACGCGTTTTGGCACAAATCCATGTGCGGGTGCTAAAAAGAGCAGCATCGGCATGCTTTTCACGTCGTTTGGTAGAAATCCACACGCGCGTTCTGCCAAAAGCACCATTTGCATGCATATCGTGTGGTTTTGCAGAAAACTGCGTCCGCGTCTACCAAAGATGCATGCGCATGCTTAAAACGCGTTTTGGCACAAATCCATGTGCGGATGTTAAAAAGAGCAGCATCGGCATGCTTTTCACGTCGTTTGGTAGAAATCCACGCGCGCGTTCTGCCAAAACCACCATTTGCATGCATATCGTGTGGTTTTGCAGAAAACTGCGTCGCATCTACCAAAAGATGCATGCGCATGCTTAAAACGCGTTTTGGCACAAATCCATGTGCGGGTGCTAAAAAGAGCAGCATCGGCATGCTTTTCACGTCGTTTGGCAGAAATCCACACGCGCGTTCTGCAAAAGCACCATTTGCATGCATATCGTGTGGTTTTGCAGAAAACTGCGTCCGCGTCTACCAAAAGATGCATGTGCATGCTAAAAACGCGTTTTGGCACAAATCCATGTGCGGATGTTAAAAAGAGCAGCATCGGCATGCTTTTCACGTCGTTTGGTAGAAATCCACACGCGCGTTCTGCCAAAAGCACCATTTGCATGCATATCGTGTGGTTTTGCAGAAAACTGCGTCCGCGTCTACCAAAAGATGCATGCGCATGCTTAAAACGCGCTTTGGCACAAATCCATGTGCGGATGTTAAAAAGAGCAGCATCGGCATGCTTTTCACGTCGTTTGGTAGAAATCCACGCGCGCGTTCTGCCAAAAGCACCATTTGCATGCATATCGTGTGGTTTTGCAGAAAACTGCGTCCGCGTCTACCAAAAGATGCATGCACATGCTTAAAACGCGTTTTGGCACAAATCCATGTGCGGATGTTAAAAAGAGCAGCATCGGCATGCTTTTCACGTCGTTTGGTAGAAATCCACGCGCGCGTTCTGCCAAAAGCACCATTTGCATGCCTATCGTGTGGTTTTGCTGAAAACTGCGTCCGCGTCTACCAAAAGATGCATGCGCATGCTTAAAACGCGTTTTGGCACAAATACATGTGCGGATGTTAAAAAGAGCAGCATCGGCATGCTTTTCACGTCGTTTGGTAGAAATCCACACGCGCGTTCTGCCAAAAGCACCATTTGCATGCATATCGTGTGGTTTTGCAGAAAACTGCGTCCGAGTCTACCAAAAGATGCATGCGCATGCTTAAAACGCGTTTTGGCACAAATCCATGGGCGGGTGCTAAAAAGAGCAGCATCGGCATGCTTTTCACGTCGTTTGGTAGAAATCCACACGCGCGTTCTGCCAAAAGCACCATTTGCATGCATATCGTGTGGTTTTGCAGAAAACTGCGTCCGCGTCTACCAAAAGATGCATGCGCATGCTTAAAACGCGTTTTGGCACAAATCCATGTGCGGATGTTAAAAAGAGCAGCATCGGCATGCTTTTCACGTCGTTTGGTAGAAATCCACGCGCGCGTTCTGCCAAAACCACCATTTGCATGCATATCGTGTGGTTTTGCAGAAAACTGCGTCCGCATCTACCAAAAGATGCATGCGCATGCTTAAAACGCGTTTTGGCACAAATCCATGTGCGGGTGCTAAAAAGAGCAGCATCGGCATGCTTTTCACGTCGTTTGGTAGAAATCCACACGCGCGTTCTGCCAAAAGCACCATTTGCATGCATATCGTGTGGTTTTGCAGAAAACTGCGTCCGCGTCTACCAAAAGATGCATGTGCATGCTAAAAACGCGTTTTGGCACAAATCCATGTGCGGATGTTAAAAAGAGCAGCATCGGCATGCTTTTCACGTTGTTTGGTAGAAATCCACACGCGCGTTCTGCCAAAAGCACCATTTGCATGCATATCGTGTGGTTTTGCAGAAAACTGCGTCCGCGTCTACCAAAAGATGCATGCGCATGCTTAAAACGCGTTTTGGCACAAATCCATGTGCGGATGTTAAAAAAAGCAGCATCGGCATGCTTTTCACGTCGTTTGGTAGAAATCCACGCGCGCGTTCTGCCAAAAGCACCATTTGCATGCATATCGTGTGGTTTTGCAGAAAACTGCGTCCGCGTCTACCAAAAGATGCATGTGCATGCTAAAAACGCGTTTTGGCACAAATCCATGTGCGGATGTTAAAAAGAGCAGCATCGGCATGCTTTTCACGTCGTTTGGTAGAAATCCACGCGCGCGTTCTGCCAAAAGCACCATTTGCATGCCTATCGTGTGGTTTTGCAGAAAACTGCGTCCGCGTCTACCAAAAGATGCATGCGCATGCTTAAAACGCGTTTTGGCACAAATCCATGTGCGGATGTTAAAAAGAGCAGCATCGGCATGCTTTTCACGTCGTTTGGTAGGAATCCACACGCGCGTTCTGCCAAAAGCACCATTTGCATGCATATCGTGTGGTTTTGCAGAAAACTGCGTCCGCGTCTACCAAAAGATGCATGCGCATGCTTAAAACGCGTTTTGGCACAAATCCATGTGCGGGTGCTAAAAAGAGCAGCATCGGCATGCTTTTCACGTCGTTTGGTAGAAATCCACACGCGCGTTCTGCCAAAAGCACCATTTGCATGCATATCGTGTGGTTTTGCAGAAAACTGCGTCCGCGTCTACCAAAAGATGCATGTGCATGCTAAAAACGCGTTTTGGCACAAATCCATGTGCGGATGTTAAAAAGAGCAGCATCGGCATGCTTTTCACGTCGTTTGGTAGAAATCCACGCGCGCGTTCTGCCAAAAGCACCATTTGCATGCATATCGTGTGGTTTTGCAGAAAACTGCGTCCGCGTCTACCAAAAGATGCATGCGCATGCTTAAAACGCGTTTTGGCACAAATCCATGTGCGGATGTTAAAAAGAGCAGCATCGGCATGCTTTTCACGTCGTTTGGTAGAAATCCACACGCGCGTTCTGCCAAAAGCACCATTTGCATGCATATCGTGTGGTTTTGCACAAAACTGTGTCCGCGTCTACCAAAAGATGCATGCGCATGCTTAAAACGCGCTTTGGCACGAATCCATGTGCGGATGTTAAAAAGAGCAGCATCGGCATGCTTTTCACGTCGTTTGGTAGAAATCCACACGCGCGTTCTGCCAAAAGCACCATTTGCATGCATATCGTGTGGTTTTGCAGAAAACTGCGTCCGCGTCTACCAATAGATGCATGTGCATGCTAAAAACGCGTTTTGGCACAAATCCTTGTGCGTATGTTAAAAAGAGCAGCATCGGCATGCTTTTCACGTCGTTTGGTAGAAATCCACACGCGCGTTCTGCCAAAAGCACCATTTGCATGCATATCGTGTGGTTTTGCAGAAAACTGCGTCCGCGTCTACCAAAAGATGCATGCGCATGCTTAAAACGCGCTTTGGCACAAATCCATGTGCGGATGTTAAAAAGAGCAGCATCGGCATGCTTTTCACGTCGGTTGGTAGAAATCCACGCGCGCGTTCTGCCAAAAGCACCATTTGCATGCATATCGTGTGGTTTTGCAGAAAACTGCGTCCGCGTCTACCAAAAGATGCATGCGCATGCTTAAAACGCGTTTTTGCACAAATCCATGTGCGGATGTTAAAAAGAGCAGCATCGGCATGCTTTTCACGTCGTTTGGTAGAAATCCACGCGTGCGTTCTGCCAAAAGCACCATTTGCATGCCTATCGTGTGGTTTTGCAGAAAACTGCGTCCGCGTCTACCAAAAGATGCATGCGCATGCTTAAAACGCGTTTTGGCACAAATCCATGTGCGGATGTTAAAAAGAGCAGCATCGGCATGCTTTTCACGTCGTTTGGTAGAAATCCACGCGCGCGTTCTGCCAAAAGCACCATTTGCATGCATATCGTGTGGTTTTGCAGAAAACTGCGTCCGCGTCTACCAAAAGATGCATGCGCATGCTTAAAACGCGTTTTGGCACAAATCCATGTGCGGATGTTAAAAAGAGCAGCATCGGCATGCTTTTCACGTCGTTTGGTAGAAATCCACGCGCGCGTTCTGCCGAAAGCACCATTTGCATGCCTATCGTGTGGTTTTGCAGAAAACTGCGTCCGCGTCTACCAAAAGATGCATGCGCATGCTTAAAACGCGTTTTGGCACAAATCCATGTGCGGATGTTAAAAAGAGCAGCATCGGCATGCTTTTCACGTCGTTTGGTAGAAATCCACACGCGCGTTCTGCCAAAAGCACCATTTGCATGCATATCGTGTGGTTTTGCAGAAAACTGCGTCCGCGTCTACCAAAAGATGCATGCGCATGCTTAAAACGCGTTTTGGCACAAATCCATGTGCGGGTGCTAAAAAGAGCAGCATCGGCATGCTTTTCACGTCGTTTGGTAGAAATCCACACGCGCGTTCTGCCAAAAGCACCATTTGCATGCATATCGTGTGGTTTTGCAGAAAACTGCGTCCGCGTCTACCAAAAGATGCATGTGCATGCTAAAAACGCGTTTTGGCACAAATCCATGTGCGGATGTTAAAAAGAGCAGCATCGGCATGCTTTTCACGTCGTTTGGTAGAAATCCACGCGCGCGTTCTGCCAAAAGCACCATTTGCATGCATATCGTGTGGTTTTGCAGAAAACTGCGTCCGCGTCTACCAAAAGATGCATGCGCATGCTTAAAACGCGTTTTGGCACAAATCCATGTGCGGGTGCTAAAAAGAGCAGCATCGGCATGCTTTTCACGTCGTTTGGTAGAAATCCACACGCGCGTTCTGCCAAAAGCACCATTTGCATGCATATCGTGTGGTTTTGCAGAAAACTGCGTCCGCGTCTACCAAAAGATGCATGCGCATGCTTAAAACGCGTTTTGGCACAAATCCATGTGCGGATGTTAAAAAGAGCAGCATCGGCATGCTTTTCACGTCGTTTGGTAGAAATCCACGCGCGCGTTCTGCCAAAACCACCATTTGCATGCATATCGTGTGGTTTTGCAGAAAACTGCGTCCGCATCTACCAAAACATGCATGCGCATGCTTAAAACGCGTTTTGGCACAAATCCATGTGCGGGTGCTAAAAAGAGCAGCATCGGCATGCTTTTCACGTCGTTTGGTAGAAATCCACACGCGCGTTCTGCCAAAAGCACCATTTGCATGCACCTACATCCCCGTACACCTGACATCCCCGTACAAAAGAGGCAAAGTTTAGTATTATTAATGTCAATGCCAGAAGTATCCTAAATAAGTTGGAATCTCTAGAGAGCATTGTCTTGGTGCATGAACCAGATGTTATGGGTATAACAGAGACATGGCTGCGTAAGGATGTAAATGATTCGGAGGTCACACCCGCTGGGTATTCAATTGTGAGAAAAGATCGGGAAGGTCGAGGTGGTGGCGTAGCATTCTTGATAAAGAACGGTGTACCATATGATATTCTAGAGACCGAGAAAGCGATGGAAACGGTCTGGATCAAAACAAAGTTGGGTGAACATCAAGTCCTTATTGGTTGTATTTACAGGGCACCTAACTCACCCGTAGATGTTATTTTGCATTTAAGAAAATTTATGGAGTCGAACATGCATCAAGGCAATAACATTATACTTTTAGGTGATTTTAACTTGGCCGGCATTGATTGGCCGACACTTTCACCGGGACAGACTGAGGTTTCAAGTTGTGACCAGCTTTTGGAGCTAGCTTTCTGTTTAGGCCTAACCCAGGTAGTGACAGATTATACAAGAATCTGTGAGACTAAGTCATCAATACTTGATTTAATTTTTCTGTCAAATTCTTTAATACCACATCTAGAAATATGTAAAACGGAGGATGGTCTTTCGGACCATAAAATGGTGCAAGCATTTCTAAACTTAGGACCTGTACCATACCCATGTGCTCTTCATGAAACATTTTTGAAGTTTTCCTCTGCCAACGATGTTGGTGTGTTAGACTTTTTAGAGCGTTCTTTCGATCATTTTGTTCATCTTGTTGAGTCAAATACTAGTACAGATAATTTATGGGACTACTACTTTGCAACGGTCATGGATTGTATTAAAAACTACATACCAAAGTGCTATAAAAGAATTAAAAGGAAAAATCCTTGGATTACAAGGGAAGTTATACATCTAAAGAGAAGATTAAGGCGAAAACGTGGGGACTGTTCGAGGAATCCAACCCCCGATAAGAAAATCTCAATTCAACACATGAGCCATGACCTGAAATGCCTTATAAAACAATCTAAAGACAAGTTTTATAATGTGACACTTACGAAGTTCCTTAAAGAGGCACCGCAGAAGTTCTGGCGGTACGTCAACCCATCTACAAAACCGTTATCCTCAGAATCCTGCAGTACTGCTGCAATGCAAGCTGATAATTTTAATAATTACTTTGCATCCGTTTTTACTAAAGATAATGGTCATACACCTCATATAGCCTACACAGCTGCTAGACCACCCATTGCAGACATTGAAATCAATGAACAAGGCGTTTTAAATCTTCTCCTGAATATTGATGTTAAGAAGAGCCCTGGTCCTGACGGCATTCCAAATGAATTTTTACGTAGATATGCAGAATGGAACTCTAAATACCTAACTAAAATTTTTCAGTCCTCTGTTGATAGTGGTTGCTTCCCGGTAGCATGGAAACGCGCAAAAATCATACCTATACACAAAAGTGGCAGTACAGCAGAAGTGGCAAATTACAGACCAATTTCTATTACAAGCGCGTGTTCTAAGCTCCTTGAGCACATTGTTAATAAACAATTAGTTTCTTACTTGGACCAATACAACTTGTTTTTTCCTGGACAGCACGGTTTCCGAAAACGGCTTTCAACAACTACCCAACTCATTGAAATTGTACATGACCTCTCTGAAACGTTAAACTCCCGTGGTCAAACAGACATAATCTTCCTCGACTTTGCGAAAGCATTCGACAAAGTGTCCCATCCGAAGTTAATCATAAAAATTGATTCTGTATTTCAGAGCCCCGCAATCACTCAGTGGTTTTCATCTTACCTTTCTTCTAGAGAACAATATGTTGAATTCGGGGGGTGCACATCACGCCCTTCCTGTGTTGTGTCCGGAGTTCCGCAAGGAAGTGTCCTAGGTCCTCTTTTATTTCTGATCTTTATAAATGACTTGCCCAGTAATATTAGTGTCCCTGTCAGACTGTTTGCTGACGATTGTGTGATGTATAATAAAATTCGGGATAGTAATGATCAGGCCAATTTACAGTCTAGTTTGCAAATAATTAAAAAATGGTGTGACGACTGGCAGATGGAACTAAACGCAGCTAAGTCTGTTGTTATGTCCATAACGAGAAAGAAAAAAATTTTGCGTTACCCTTACAATATAAATAGTATAACTATTAGCAGAGTCGATAAACATAAGTATCTAGGAGTAACGTTCACTTCTGACCTCAGATGGAATCAACACATTGACGCTGTATGTGGTAAGGCCAGCAAAGCGCTCTGGAGCCTAAGACGGAATATAAGTGCGTCGACACCTGAGGTCAAAATTTTAGCCTATAAATCGTTAATACGTCCTATCTTGGAGTATGCTAAAGCTGTATGGGATCCCTACACTAAATCCAACCAACAAAAGATTGACAGAATCCAGAGGTTAGCATCAAGGTTCATATTTAACAAGTATCGCTACTGCCAATCCCCCACTGAACTTTGTAAGCTTGCCGACTTACCTCCGCTAGACTTACGTACCAAGTATGAGCGACTGAAACTAATCTACCTTATCATTAATGGTCACTTGCTTGTCGACAAACACAACTTGTTCAAAATCTCGACAAATGAAACATCCAGACATCGTCATAGCCAGTACATCACACCCCCTCAGGTCAGAAATGACTGTTTTAAGTACAGTTTTGTCCCGAGAGGCATTACGGAATGGAATGCGCTTCCCGACTCTGTCATGTCGGCCTCATGCATTGAGGAGTTTTTGCAATGTGTACATGTTATTCTTTTCGCCGCTAACTAATATGTAACTTTGTCAAAGGTGTATCTGTTCATTTCGTTTATTATTTTGGGGGGGGGAAGTTTTTGTAAGGTGCATAAAATCCAAACCGATTCGCGTCCCCGCTGAAATGTCTGCTGCTGTTCATTTACTTGCTTTTGTTGTCATACTGTATCCTTGTATGTGTTTGTATCTTCCACTCCTGTAAAGGCCCTTCATGGGCTGACAGTATTATTAAATAAATAAATTATTATTAAATAAATATCGTGTGGTTTTGCAGAAAACTGCGTCCGCGTCTACCAAAAGATGCATGTGCATGCTAAAAACGCGTTTTGGCACAAATCCATGTGCGGATGTTAAAAAGAGCAGCATCGGCATGCTTTTCACGTCGTTTGGTAGAAATCCACACGCGCGTTCTGCCAAAAGCACCATTTGCATGCATATCGTGTGGTTTTGCAGAAAACTGCGTCCGCGTCTACCAAAAGATGCATGCGCATGCTTAAAACGCGCTTTGGCACAAATCCATGTGCGGATGTTAAAAAGAGCAGCATCGGCATGCTTTTCACGTCGTTTGGTAGAAATCCACACGCGTGTTCTGCGAAAAGCACCATTTGCATGCATATCGTGTGGTTTTGCAGAAAACTGCGTCCGCGTCTACCAAAAGATGCATGTGCATGCTAAAAACGCGTTTTGGCACAAATCCATGTGCGGATGTTAAAAAGAGCAGCATCGGCATGCTTTTCACGTCGTTTGGTAGAAATCCACACGCGCGTTCTGCCAAAAGCACCATTTGCATGCATATCGTGTGGTTTTGCAGAAAACTGCGTCCGCGTCTACCAAAAGATGCATGCGCATGCTTAAAACGCGCTTTGGCACAAATCCATGTGCGGATGTTAAAAAGAGCAGCATCGGCATGCTTTTCACGTCGTTTGGTAGAAATCCACGCGCGCGTTCTGCCAAAAGCACCATTTGCATGCATATCGTGTGGTTTTGCAGAAAACTGCGTCCGCGTCTACCAAAAGATGCATGCGCATGCTTAAAACGCGTTTTGGCACAAATCCATGTGCGGGTGCTAAAAAGAGCAGCATCGGCATGCTTTTCACGTCGTTTGGTAGAAATCCACGCGCGCGTTCTGCCAAAAGCACCATTTGCATGCATATCGTGTGATTTTGCAGAAAACTGCGTGCGCGTCTACCAAAAGATGCATGCGCATGCTTAAAACGCGTTTTGGCACAAATCCATGTGCGGGTGCTAAAAAGAGCAGCATCGGCATGCTTTTCACGTCGTTTGGTAGAAATCCACGCGCGCGTTCTGCCAAAAGCACCATTTGCATGCCTATCGTGTGGTTTTGCAGAAAACTGCGTCCGCGTCTACCAAAAGATGCATGCGCATGCTTAAAACGCGCTTTGGCACAAATCCATGTGCGGATGTTAAAAAGAGCAGCATCGGCATGCTTTTCACGTCGTTTGGTAGAAATCCACGCGCGCGTTCTGCCAAAAGCACCATTTGCATGCATATCGTGTGGTTTTGCAGAAAACTGCGTCCGCGTCTACCAAAAGATGCATGCGCATGCTTAAAACGCGTTTTGGCACAAATCCATGTGCGGATGTTAAAAAGAGCAGCATCGGCATGCTTTTCACGTCGTTTGGTAGAAATCCACGCGTGCGTTCTGCCAAAAGCACCATTTGCATGCCTATCGTGTGGTTTTGCAGAAAACTGCGTCCGCGTCTACCAAAAGATGCATCCGCATGCTTAAAACGCGTTTTGGCACAAATCCATGTGCGGATGTTAAAAAAAGCAGCATCGGCATGCTTTTCACGTCGTTTGGTAGAAATCCACGCGCGCGTTCTGCCAAAAGCACCATTTGCATGCATATCGTGTGGTTTTGCAGAAAACTGCGTCCGCGTCTACCAAAAGATGCATGTGCATGCTAAAAACGCGTTTTGGCACAAATCCATGTGCGGATGTTAAAAAGAGCAGCATCGGCATGCTTTTCACGTCGTTTGGTAGAAATCCACGCGCGCGTTCTGCCAAAAGCACCATTTGCATGCCTATCGTGTGTTTTTGCAGAAAACTGCGTCCGCGTCTACCAAAAGATGCATGCGCATGCTTAAAACGCGTTTTGGCACAAATCCATGTGCGGATGTTAAAAAGAGCAGCATCGGCATGCTTTTCACGTCGTTTGGTAGAAATCCACACGCGCGTTCTGCCAAAAGCACCATTTGCATGCATATCGTGTGGTTTTGCAGAAAACTGCGTCCGCGTCTACCAAAAGATGCATGCGCATGCTTAAAACGCGTTTTGGCACAAATCCATGTGCGGGTGCTAAAAAGAGCAGCATCGGCATGCTTTTCACGTCGTTTGGTAGAAATCCACACGCGCGTTCTGCCAAAAGCACCATTTGCATGCATATCGTGTGGTTTTGCAGAAAACTGCGTCCGCGTCTACCAAAAGATGCATGTGCATGCTAAAAACGCGTTTTGGCACAAATCCATGTGCGGATGTTAAAAAGAGCAGCATCGGCATGCTTTTCACGTCGTTTGGTAGAAATCCACGCGCGCGTTCTGCCAAAAGCACCATTTGCATGCATATCGTGTGGTTTTGCAGAAAACTGCGTCCGCGTCTACCAAAAGATGCATGCGCATGCTTAAAACGCGTTTTGGCACAAATCCATGTGCGGGTGCTAAAAAGAGCAGCATCGGCATGCTTTTCACGTCGTTTGGTAGAAATCCACACGCGCGTTCTGCCAAAAGCACCATTTGCATGCATATCGTGTGGTTTTGCAGAAAACTGCGTCCGCGTCTACCAAAAGATGCATGCGCATGCTTAAAACGCGTTTTGGCACAAATCCATGTGCGGATGTTAAAAAGAGCAGCATCGGCATGCTTTTCACGTCGTTTGGTAGAAATCCACGCGTGCGTTCTGCCAAAAGCACCATTTGCATGCCTATCGTGTGGTTTTGCAGAAAACTGCGTCCGCGTCTACCAAAAGATGCATGCGCATGCTTAAAACGCGTTTTGGCACAAATCCATGTGCGGATGTTAAAAAGAGCAGCATCGGCATGCTTTTCACGTCGTTTGGTAGAAATCCACGCGCGCGTTCTGCCAAAAGCTCCATTTGCATGCATATCGTGTGGTTTTGCAGAAAACTGCGTCCGCGTCTACCAAAAGATGCATGCGCATGCTTAAAACGCGTTTTGACACAAATCCATGTGCGGATGTTAAAAAGAGCAGCATCGGCATGCTTTTCACGTCGTTTGGTAGAAATCCACGCGCGCGTTCTGCCAAAAGCACCATTTGCATGCCTATCGTGTGGTTTTGCAGAAAACTGCGTCCGCGTCTACCAAAAGATGCATGCGCATGCTTAAAACGCGTTTTGGCACAAATCCATGTGCGGGTGTTAAAAAGAGCAGCATCGGCATGCTTTTCACGTCGTTTGGTAGAAATCCACGCGTGCGTTCTGCCAAAAGCACCATTTGCATGCCTATCGTGTGGTTTTGCAGAAAACTGCGTCCGCGTCTACCAAAAGATGCATGCGCATGCTTAAAACGCGTTTTGGCACAAATCCATGTGCGGATGTTAAAAAGAGCAGCATCGGCATGCTTTTCACGTCGTTTGGTAGAAATCCACGCGCGCGTTCTGCCAAAAGCACCATTTGCATGCATATCGTGTGGTTTTGCAGAAAACTGCGTCCGCGTCTACCAAAAGATGCATGCGCATGCTTAAAACGCGCTTTGGCACAAATCCATGTGCGGATGTTAAAAAGAGCAGCATCGGCATGCTTTTCACGTCGTTTGGTAGAAATCCACGCGCGCGTTCTGCCAAAAGCACCATTTGCATGCATATCGTGTGGTTTTGCAGAAAACTGCGTCCGCGTCTACCAAAAGATGCATGTGCATGCTAAAAACGCGTTTTGGCACAAATCCATGTGCGGATGTTAAAAAGAGCAGCATCGGCATGCTTTTCACGTCGTTTGGTAGAAATCCACGCGCGCGTTCTGCCAAAAGCACCATTTGCATGCCTATCGTGTGGTTTTGCAGAAAACTGCGTCCGCGTCTACCAAAAGATGCATGCGCATGCTTAAAACGCGTTTTGGCAAAAATCCATGTGCGGATGTTAAAAAGAGCAGCATCGGCATGCTTTTCACGTCGTTTGGTAGAAATCCACACGCGCGTTCTGCCAAAAGCACCATTTGCATGCATATCGTGTGGTTTTGCAGAAAACTGCGTCCGCGTCTACCAAAAGATGCATGTGCATGCTAAAAACGCGTTTTGGCACAAATCCATGTGCGGATGTTAAAAAGAGCAGCATCGGCATGCTTTTCACGTCGTTTGGTAGAAATCCACGCGCGCGTTCTGCCAAAAGCACCATTTGCATGCATATCGTGTGGTTTTGCAGAAAACTGCGTCCGCGTCTACCAAAAGATGCATGTGCATGCTAAAAACGCGTTTTGGCACAAATCCATGTGCGGATGTTAAAAAGAGCAGCATCGGCATGCTTTTCACGTCGTTTGGTAGAAATCCACGCGCGCGTTCTGCCAAAAGCTCCATTTGCATGCATATCGTGTGGTTTTGCAGAAAACTGCGTCCGCGTCTACCAAAAGATGCATGCGCATGCTTAAAACGCGTTTTGACACAAATCCATGTGCGGATGTTAAAAAGAGCAGCATCGGCATGCTTTTCACGTCGTTTGGTAGAAATCCACGCGCGCGTTCTGCCAAAAGCACCATTTGCATGCCTATCGTGTGGTTTTGCAGAAAACTGCGTCCGCGTCTACCAAAAGATGCATGCGCATGCTTAAAACGCGTTTTGGCACAAATCCATGTGCGGGTGTTAAAAAGAGCAGCATCGGCATGCTTTTCACGTCGTTTGGTAGAAATCCACGCGTGCGTTCTGCCAAAAGCACCATTTGCATGCCTATCGTGTGGTTTTGCAGAAAACTGCGTCCGCGTCTACCAAAAGATGCATGCGCATGCTTAAAACGCGTTTTGGCACAAATCCATGTGCGGATGTTAAAAAGAGCAGCATCGGCATGCTTTTCACGTCGTTTGGTAGAAATCCACGCGCGCGTTCTGCCAAAAGCACCATTTGCATGCATATCGTGTGGTTTTGCAGAAAACTGCGTCCGCGTCTACCAAAAGATGCATGCGCATGCTTAAAACGCGCTTTGGCACAAATCCATGTGCGGATGTTAAAAAGAGCAGCATCGGCATGCTTTTCACGTCGTTTGGTAGAAATCCACGCGCGCGTTCTGCCAAAAGCACCATTTGCATGCATATCGTGTGGTTTTGCAGAAAACTGCGTCCGCGTCTACCAAAAGATGCATGTGCATGCTAAAAACGCGTTTTGGCACAAATCCATGTGCGGATGTTAAAAAGAGCAGCATCGGCATGCTTTTCACGTCGTTTGGTAGAAATCCACGCGCGCGTTCTGCCAAAAGCACCATTTGCATGCCTATCGTGTGGTTTTGCAGAAAACTGCGTCCGCGTCTACCAAAAGATGCATGCGCATGCTTAAAACGCGTTTTGGCAAAAATCCATGTGCGGATGTTAAAAAGAGCAGCATCGGCATGCTTTTCACGTCGTTTGGTAGAAATCCACACGCGCGTTCTGCCAAAAGCACCATTTGCATGCATATCGTGTGGTTTTGCAAAAAACTGCGTCCGCGTCTACCAAAAGATGCATGCGCATGCTTAAAACGCGCTTTGGCACAAATCCATGTGCGGATGTTAAAAAGAGCAGCATCGGCATGCTTTTCACGTCGTTTGGTAGAAATCCACGCGCGCGTTCTGCCAAAAGCACCATTAGCATGCATATCGTGTGGTTTTGCAGAAAACTGCGTCCGCGTCTACCAAAAGATGCATGCGCATGCTTAAAACGCGTTTTTGCACAAATCCATGTGCGGATGTTAAAAAGAGCAGCATCGGCATGCTTTTCACGTCGTTTGGTAGAAATCCACGCGTGCGTTCTGCCAAAAGCACCATTTGCATGCCTATCGTGTGGTTTTGCAGAAAACTGCGTCCGCGTCTACCAAAATATGCATGCGCATGCTTAAAACGCGTTTTGGCACAAATCCATGTGCGGATGTTAAAAAGAGCAGCATCGGCATGCTTTTCACGTCGTTTGGTAGAAATCCACGCGCGCGTTCTGCCAAAAGCACCATTTGCATGCATATCGTGTGGTTTTGCAGAAAACTGCGTCCGCGTCTACCAAAAGATGCATGCGCATGCTTAAAACGCGTTTTGGCACAAATCCATGTGCGGGTGCTAAAAAGAGCAGCATCGGCATGCTTTTCACGTCGTTTGGTAGAAATCCACGCGCGCGTTCTGCCAAAAGCACCATTTGCATGCCTATCGTGTGGTTTTGCAGAAAACTGCGTCCGCGTCTACCAAAAGATGCATGCGCATGCTTAAAACGCGTTTTGGCACAAATCCATGTGCGGATGTTAAAAAGAGCAGCATCGGCATGCTTTTCACGTCGTTTGGTAGAAATCCACGCGCGTTCTGCCAAAAGCACCATTTGCATGCATATCGTGTGGTTTTGCAGAAAACTGCGTCCGCGTCTACCAAAAGATGCATGCGCATGCTTAAAACGCGTTTTGGCACAAATCCATGTGCGGGTGCTAAAAAGAGCAGCATCGGCATGCTTTTCACGTCGTTTGGTAGAAATCCACGCGCGCGTTCTGCCAAAACCACCATTTGCATGCATATCGTGTGGTTTTGCAGAAAACTGCGTCCGCATCTACCAAAAGATGCATGCGCATGCTTAAAACGCGTTTTGGCACAAATCCATGTGCGGGTGCTAAAAAGAGCAGCATCGGCATGCTTTTCACGTCGTTTGGTAGAAATCCACACGCGCGTTCTGCCAAAAGCACTATTTGCATGCATATCGTGTGGTTTTGCAGAAAACTGCGTCCGCGTCTACCAAAAGATGCATGTGCATGCTAAAAACGCGTTTTGGCACAAATCCATGTGCGGATGTTAAAAAGAGCAGCATCGGCATGCTTTTCACGTCGTTTGGTAGAAATCCACGCGCGCGTTCTGCCAAAAGCACCATTTGCATGCATATCGTGTGGTTTTGCAGAAAACTGCGTCCGCGTCTACCAAAAGATGCATGCGCATGCTTAAAACGCGTTTTGGCACAAATCCATGTGCGGATGTTAAAAAGAGCAGCATCGGCATGCTTTTCACGTCGTTTGGTAGAAATCCACGCGCGTTCTGCCAAAAGCACCATTTGCATGCATATCGTGTGGTTTTGCAGAAAACTGCGTCCGCGTCTACCAAAAGATGCATGCGCATGCTTAAAACGCGTTTTGGCACAAATCCATGTGCGGGTGCTAAAAAGAGCAGCATCGGCATGCTTTTCACGTCGTTTGGTAGAAATCCACGCGCGCGTTCTGCCAAAACCACCATTTGCATGCATATCGTGTGGTTTTGCAGAAAACTGCGTCCGCATCTACCAAAAGATGCATGCGCATGCTTAAAACGCGTTTTGGCACAAATCCATGTGCGGGTGCTAAAAAGAGCAGCATCGGCATGCTTTTCACGTCGTTTGGTAGAAATCCACACGCGCGTTCTGCCAAAAGCACTATTTGCATGCATATCGTGTGGTTTTGCAGAAAACTGCGTCCGCGTCTACCAAAAGATGCATGTGCATGCTAAAAACGCGTTTTGGCACAAATCCATGTGCGGATGTTAAAAAGAGCAGCATCGGCATGCTTTTCACGTCGTTTGGTAGAAATCCACACGCGCGTTCTGCCAAAAGCACCATTTGCATGCATATCGTGTGGTTTTGCAGAAAACTGCGTCCGCGTCTACCAAAAGATGCATGCGCATGCTTAAAACGCGTTTTGGCACAAATCCATGTGCGGGTGCTAAAAAGAGCAGCATCGGCATGCTTTTCACGTCGTTTGGTAGAAATCCACGCGCGCGTTCTGCCAAAAGCACCATTTGCATGCCTATCGTGTGGTTTTGCAGAAAACTGCGTCCGCGTCTACCAAAAGATGCATGCGCATGCTTAAAACGCGCTTTGGCACAAATCCATGTGCGGATGTTAAAAAGAGCAGCATCGGCATGCTTTTCACGTCGTTTGGTAGAAATCCACGCGCGCGTTCTGCCAAAAGCACCATTTGCATGCATATCGTGTGGTTTTGCAGAAAACTGCGTCCGCGTCTACCAAAAGATGCATGCGCATGCTTAAAACGCGTTTTGGCACAAATCCATGTGCGGATGTTAAAAAGAGCAGCATCGGCATGCTTTTCACGTCGTTTGGTAGAAATCCACGCGCGCGTTCTGCCAAAAGCACCATTTGCATGCCTATCGTGTGGTTTTGCAGAAAACTGCGTCCGCGTCTACCAAAAGATGCATGCGCATGCTTAAAACGCGTTTTGGCAAAAATCCATGTGCGGATGTTAAAAAGAGCAGCATCGGCATGCTTTTCACGTCGTTTGGTAGAAATCCACACGCGCGTTCTGCCAAAAGCACCATTTGCATGCATATCGTGTGGTTTTGCAGAAAACTGCGTCCGCGTCTACCAAAAGATGCATGCGCATGCTTAAAACGCGCTTTGGCACAAATCCATGTGCGGGTGCTAAAAAGAGCAGCATCGGCATGCTTTTCACGTCGTTTGGTAGAAATCCACACGCGCGTTCTGCCAAAAGCACCATTTGCATGCATATCGTGTGGTTTTGCAGAAAACTGCGTCCGCGTCTACCAAAAGATGCATGTGCATGCTAAAAACGCGTTTTGGCACAAATCCATGTGCGGATGTTAAAAAGAGCAGCATCGGCATGCTTTTCACGTCGTTTGGTAGAAATCCACGCGCGCGTTCTGCCAAAAGCACCATTTGCATTCATATCGTGTGGTTTTGCAGAAAACTGCGTCCGCGTCTACCAAAAGATGCGTGTGCATGCTAAAAACGCGTTTTGGCACAAATCCATGTGCGGATGGTAAAAAGAGCAGCATCGGCATGCTTTTCACGTCGTTTGGTAGAAATCCACACGCGCGTTCTGCCAAAAGCACCATTTGCATGCATATCGTGTGGTTTTGCAGAAAACTGCGTCCGCGTCTACCAAAAGATGCATGCGCATGCTTAAAACGCGCTTTGGCACAAATCCATGTGCGGATGTTAAAAAGAGCAGCATCGGCATGCTTTTCACGTCGTTTGGTAGAAATCCACGCGCGCGTTCTGCCAAAAGCACCATTTGCATGCATATCGTGTGGTTTTGCAGAAAACTGCGTCCGCGTCTACCAAAAGATGCATGCGCATGCTTAAAACGCGTTTTTGCACAAATCCATGTGCGGATGTTAAAAAGAGCAGCATCGGCATGCTTTTCACGTCGTTTGGTAGAAATCCACGCGTGCGTTCTGCCAAAAGCACCATTTGCATGCCTATCGTGTGGTTTTGCAGAAAACTGCGTCCGCGTCTACCAAAAGATGCATGCGCATGCTTAAAACGCGTTTTGGCACAAATCCATGTGCGGATGTTAAAAAGAGCAGCATCGGCATGCTTTTCACGTCGTTTGGTAGAAATCCACGCGCGCGTTCTGCCAAAAGCACCATTTGCATGCATATCGTGTGGTTTTGCAGAAAACTGCGTCCGCGTCTACCAAAAGATGCATGCGCATGCTTAAAACGCGTTTTGGCACAAATCCATGTGCGGATGTTAAAAAGAGCAGCATCGGCATGCTTTTCACGTCGTTTGGTAGAAATCCACGCGCGCGTTCTGCCAAAAGCACCATTTGCATGCCTATCGTGTGGTTTTGCAGAAAACTGCGTCCGCGTCTACCAAAAGATGCATGCGCATGCTTAAAACGCGTTTTGGCACAAATCCATGTGCGGATGTTAAAAAGAGCAGCATCGGCATGCTTTTCACGTCGTTTGGTAGAAATCCACACGCGCGTTCTGCCAAAAGCACCATTTGCATGCATATCGTGTGGTTTTGCAGAAAACTGCGTCCGCGTCTACCAAAAGATGCATGCGCATGCTTAAAACGCGTTTTGGCACAAATCCATGTGCGGGTGCTAAAAAGAGCAGCATCGGCATGCTTTTCACGTCGTTTGGTAGAAATCCACACGCGCGTTCTGCCAAAAGCACCATTTGCATGCATATCGTGTGGTTTTGCAGAAAACTGCGTCCGCGTCTACCAAAAGATGCATGTGCATGCTAAAAACGCGTTTTGGCACAAATCCATGTGCGGATGTTAAAAAGAGCAGCATCGGCATGCTTTTCACGTCGTTTGGTAGAAATCCACGAGCGCGTTCTGCCAAAAGCACCATTTGCATGCATATCGTGTGGTTTTGCAGAAAACTGCGTCCGCGTCTACCAAAAGATGCATGCGCATGCTTAAAACGCGTTTTGGCACAAATCCATGTGCGGGTGCTAAAAAGAGCAGCATCGGCATGCTTTTCACGTCGTTTGGTAGAAATCCACACGCGCGTTCTGCCAAAAGCACCATTTGCATGCATATCGTGTGGTTTTGCAGAAAACTGCGTCCGCGTCTACCAAAAGATGCATGCGCATGCTTAAAACGCGTTTTGGCACAAATCCATGTGCGGATGTTAAAAAGAGCAGCATCGGCATGCTTTTCACGTCGTTTGGTAGAAATCCACGCGCGCGTTCTGCCAAAACCACCATTTGCATGCATATCGTGTGGTTTTGCAGAAAACTGCGTCCGCATCTACCAAAAGATGCATGCGCATGCTTAAAACGCGTTTTGGCACAAATCCATGTGCGGGTGCTAAAAAGAGCAGCATCGGCATGCTTTTCACGTCGTTTGGTAGAAATCCACACGCGCGTTCTGCCAAAAGCACCATTTGCATGCATATCGTGTGGTTTTGCAGAAAACTGCGTCCGCGTCTACCAAAAGATGCATGTGCATGCTAAAAACGCGTTTTGGCACAAATCCATGTGCGGATGTTAAAAAGAGCAGCATCGGCATGCTTTTCACGTCGTTTGGTAGAAATCCACACGCGCGTTCTGCCAAAAGCACCATTTGCATGCATATCGTGTGGTTTTGCAGAAAACTGCGTCCGCGTCTACCAAAAGATGCATGCGCATGCTTAAAACGCGCTTTGGCACAAATCCATGTGCGGATGTTAAAAAGAGCAGCATCGGCATGCTTTTCACGTCGTTTGGTAGAAATCCACACGCGCGTTCTGCGAAAAGCACCATTTGCATGCATATCGTGTGGTTTTGCAGAAAACTGCGTCCGCGTCTACCAAAAGATGCATGTGCATGCTAAAAACGCGTTTTGGCACAAATCCATGTGCGGATGTTAAAAAGAGCAGCATCGGCATGCTTTTCACGTCGTTTGGTAGAAATCCACACGCGCGTTCTGCCAAAAGCACCATTTGCATGCATATCGTGTGGTTTTGCAGAAAACTGCGTCCGCGTCTACCAAAAGATGCATGAGCATGCTTAAAACGCGTTTTGGCACAAATCCATGTGCGGATGTTAAAAAGAGCAGCATCGGCATGCTTTTCACGTCGTGTGGTAGAAATCCACACGCGCGTTCTGCCAAAAGCACCATTTGCATGCATATCGTGTGGTTTTGCAGAAAACTGCGTCCGCGTCTACCAAAAGATGCATGCGCATGCTTAAAACGCGTTTTGGCACAAATCCATGTGCGGGTGCTAAAAAGAGCAGCATCGGCATGCTTTTCACGTCGTTTGGTAGAAATCCACACGCGCGTTCTGCCAAAAGCACCATTTGCATGCATATCGTGTGGTTTTGCAGAAAACTGCGTCCGCGTCTACCAAAAGATGCATGCGCATGCTTAAAACGCGTTTTGGCACAAATCCATGTGCGGATGTTAAAAAGAGCAGCATCGGCATGCTTTTCACGTCGTTTGGTAGAAATCCACGCGCGCGTTCTGCCAAAACCACCATTTGCATGCATATCGTGTGGTTTTGCAGAAAACTGCGTCCGCATCTACCAAAAGATGCATGCGCATGCTTAAAACGCGTTTTGGCACAAATCCATGTGCGGGTGCTAAAAAGAGCAGCATCGGCATGCTTTTCACGTCGTTTGGTAGAAATCCACACGCGCGTTCTGCCAAAAGCACCATTTGCATGCATATCGTGTGGTTTTGCAGAAAACTGCGTCCGCGTCTACCAAAAGATGCATGTGCATGCTAAAAACGCGTTTTGGCACAAATCCATGTGCGGATGTTAAAAAGAGCAGCATCGGCATGCTTTTCACGTCGTTTGGTAGAAATCCACACGCGCGTTCTGCCAAAAGCACCATTTGCATGCATATCGTGTGGTTTTGCAGAAAACTGCGTCCGCGTCTACCAAAAGATGCATGCGCATGCTTAAAACGCGCTTTGGCACAAATCCATGTGCGGATGTTAAAAAGAGCAGCATCGGCATGCTTTTCACGTCGTTTGGTAGAAATCCACACGCGCGTTCTGCTAAAAGCACCATTTGCATGCATATCGTGTGGTTTTGCAGAAAACTGCGTCCGCGTCTACCAAAAGATGCATGTGCATGCTAAAAACGCGTTTTGGCACAAATCCATGTGCGGATGTTAAAAAGAGCAGCATCGGCATGCTTTTCACGTCGTTTGGTAGAAATCCACACGCGCGTTCTGCCAAAAGCACCATTTGCATGCATATCGTGTGGTTTTGCAGAAAACTGCGTCCGCGTCTACCAAAAGATGCATGTGCATGCTAAAAACGCGTTTTGGCACAAATCCATGTGCGGATGTTAAAAAGAGCAGCATCGGCATGCTTTTCACGTCGTTTGGTAGAAATCCACGCGCGCGTTCTGCCAAAAGCACCATTTGCATGCCTATCGTGTGGTTTTGCAGAAAACTGCGTCCGCGTCCACCAAAAGATGCATGCGCATGCTTAAAACGCGTTTTGGCAAAAATCCATGTGCGGATGTTAAAAAGAGCAGCATCGGCATGCTTTTCACGTCGTTTGGTAGAAATCCACACGCGCGTTCTGCCAAAAGCACCATTTGCATGCATATCGTGTGGTTTTGCAGAAAACTGCGTCCGCGTCTACCAAAAGATGCATGCGCATGCTTAAAACGCGTTTTGGCACAAATCCATGTGCGGGTGCTAAAAAGAGCAGCATCGGCATGCTTTTCACGTCGTTTGGTAGAAATCCACGCGCGCGTTCTGCCAAAAGCACCATTTGCATGCATATCGTGTGGTTTTGCAGAAAACTGCGTCCGCGTCTACCAAAAGATGCATGCGCATGCTTAAAACGCGTTTTGGCACAAATCCATGTGCGGATGTTAAAAAGAGCAGCATCGGCATGCTTTTCACGTCGTTTGGTAGAAATCCACGCGCGCGTTCTGCCAAAAGCACCATTTGCATGCCTATCGTGTGGTTTTGCAGAAAACTGCGTCCGCGTCTACCAAAAGATGCATGCGCATGCTTAAAACGCGTTTTGGCACAAATCCATGTGCGGATGTTAAAAAGAGCAGCATCGGCATGCTTTTCACGTCGTTTGGTAGAAATCCACACGCGCGTTCTGCCAAAAGCACCATTTGCATGCATATCGTGTGGTTTTGCAGAAAACTGCGTCCGCGTCTACCAAAAGATGCATGCGCATGCTTAAAACGCGTTTTGGCACAAATCCATGTGCGGGTGCTAAAAAGAGCAGCATCGGCATGCTTTTCACGTCGTTTGGTAGAAATCCACACGCGCGTTCTGCCAAAAGCACCATTTGCATGCATATCGTGTGGTTTTGCAGAAAACTGCGTCCGCGTCTACCAAAAGATGCATGTGCATGCTAAAAACGCGTTTTGGCACAAATCCATGTGCGGATGTTAAAAAGAGCAGCATCGGCATGCTTTTCACGTCGTTTGGTAGAAATCCACGCGCGCGTTCTGCCAAAACCACCATTTGCATGCATATCGTGTGGTTTTGCAGAAAACTGCGTCCGCATCTACCAAAAGATGCATGCGCATGCTTAAAACGCGTTTTGGCACAAATCCATGTGCGGGTGCTAAAAAGAGCAGCATCGGCATGCTTTTCACGTCGTTTGGTAGAAATCCACACGCGCGTTCTGCCAAAAGCACCATTTGCATGCATATCGTGTGGTTTTGCAGAAAACTGCGTCCGCGTCTACCAAAAGATGCATGTGCATGCTAAAAACGCGTTTTGGCACAAATCCATGTGCGGATGTTAAAAAGAGCAGCATCGGCATGCTTTTCACGTCGTTTGGTAGAAATCCACACGCGCGTTCTGCCAAAAGCACCATTTGCATGCATATCGTGTGGTTTTGCAGAAAACTGCGTCCGCGTCTACGAAAAGATGCATGCGCATGCTTAAAACGCGCTTTGGCACAAATCCATGTGTGGATGTTAAAAAGAGCAGCATCGGCATGCTTTTCACGTCGTTTGGTAGAAATCCACACGCGCGTTCTGCGAAAAGCACCATTTGCATGCATATCGTGTGGTTTTGCAGAAAACTGCGTCCGCGTCTACCAAAAGATGCATGTGCATGCTAAAAACGCGTTTTGGCACAAATCCATGTGCGGATGTTAAAAAGAGCAGCATCGGCATGCTTTTCACGTCGTTTGGTAGAAATCCACACGCGCGTTCTGCCAAAAGCACCATTTGCATGCATATCGTGTGGTTTTGCAGAAAACTGCGTCCGCGTCTACCAAAAGATGCATGCGCATGCTTAAAACGCGCTTTGGCACAAATCCATGTGCGGATGTTAAAAAGAGCAGCATCGGCATGCTTTTCACGTCGTTTGGTAGAAATCCACGCGCGCGTTCTGCCAAAAGCACCATTTGCATGCATATCGTGTGGTTTTGCAGAAAACTGCGTCCGCGTCTACCAAAAGATGCATGCGCATGCTTAAAACGCGTTTTGGCACAAATCCATGTGCGGGTGCTAAAAAGAGCAGCATCGGCATGCTTTTCACGTCGTTTGGTAGAAGTCCACAAGCGCGTTCTGCCAAAAGCACCATTTGCATGCATATCGTGTGGTTTTGCAGAAAACTGCGTCCGCGTCTACCAAAAGATGCATGAGCATGCTTAAAACGCGTTTTGGCACAAATCCATGTGCGGATGTTAAAAAGAGCAGCATCGGCATGCTTTTCACGTCGTGTGGTAGAAATCCACGCGCGCGTTCTGCCAAAAGCACCATTTGCATGCCTATCGTGTGGTTTTGCAGAAAACTGCGTCCGCGTCTACCAAAAGATGCATGCGCATGCTTAAAACGCGTTTTGGCACAAATCCATGTGCGGATGTTAAAAAGAGCAGCATCGGCATGCTTTTCACGTCGTTTGGTAGAAATCCACACGCGCGTTCTGCCAAAAGCACCATTTGCATGCATATCGTGTGGTTTTGCAGAAAACTGCGTCCGCGTCTACCAAAAGATGCATGCGCATGCTTAAAACGCGTTTTGGCACAAATCCATGTGCGGGTGCTAAAAAGAGCAGCATCGGCATGCTTTTCACGTCGTTTGGTAGAAATCCACACGCGCGTTCTGCCAAAAGCACCATTTGCATGCATATCGTGTGGTTTTGCAGAAAACTGCGTCCGCGTCTACCAAAAGATGCATGCGCATGCTTAAAACGCGTTTTGGCACAAATCCATGTGCGGATGTTAAAAAGAGCAGCATCGGCATGCTTTTCACGTCGTTTGGTAGAAATCCACGCGCGCGTTCTGCCAAAACCACCATTTGCATGCATATCGTGTGGTTTTGCAGAAAACTGCGTCCGCATCTACCAAAAGATGCATGCGCTTGCTTAAAACGCGTTTTGGCACAAATCCATGTGCGGGTGCTAAAAAGAGCAGCATCGGCATGCTTTTCACGTCGTTTGGTAGAAATCCACACGCGCGTTCTGCCAAAAGCACCATTTGCATGCATATCGTGTGGTTTTGCAGAAAACTGCGTCCGCGTCTACCAAAAGATGCATGTGCATGCTAAAAACGCGTTTTGGCACAAATCCATGTGCGGATGTTAAAAAAAGCAGCATCGGCATGCTTTTCACGTTGTTTGGTAGAAATCCACACGCGCGTTCTGCCAAAAGCACCATTTGCATGCATATCGTGTGGTTTTGCAGAAAACTGCGTCCGCGTCTACCAAAAGATGCATGCGCATGCTTAAAACGCGTTTTGGCACAAATCCATGTGCGGATGTTAAAAAAAGCAGCATCGGCATGCTTTTCACGTCGTTTGGTAGAAATCCACGCGCGCGTTCTGCCAAAAGCACCATTTGCATGCATATCGTGTGGTTTTGCAGAAAACTGCGTCCGCGTCTACCAAAAGATGCATGTGCATGCTAAAAACGCGTTTTGGCACAAATCCATGTGCGGATGTTAAAAAGAGCAGCATCGGCATGCTTTTCACGTCGTTTGGTAGAAATCCACGCGCGCGTTCTGCCAAAAGCACCATTTGCATGCCTATCGTGTGGTTTTGCAGAAAACTGCGTCCGCGTCTACCAAAAGATGCATGCGCATGCTTAAAACGCGTTTTGGCACAAATCCATGTGCGGATGTTAAAAAGAGCAGCATCGGCATGCTTTTCACGTCGTTTGGTAGAAATCCACACGCGCGTTCTGCCAAAAGCACCATTTGCATGCATATCGTGTGGTTTTGCAGAAAACTGCGTCCGCGTCTACCAAAAGATGCATGCGCATGCTTAAAACGCGTTTTGGCACAAATCCATGTGCGGGTGCTAAAAAGAGCAGCATCGGCATGCTTTTCACGTCGTTTGGTAGAAATCCACACGCGCGTTCTGCCAAAAGCACCATTTGCATGCATATCGTGTGGTTTTGCAGAAAACTGCGTCCGCGTCTACCAAAAGATGCATGTGCATGCTAAAAACGCGTTTTGGCACAAATCCATGTGCGGATGTTAAAAAGAGCAGCATCGGCATGCTTTTCACGTCGTTTGGTAGAAATCCACGCGCGCGTTCTGCCAAAAGCACCATTTGCATGCATATCGTGTGGTTTTGCAGAAAACTGCGTCCGCGTCTACCAAAAGATGCACGCGCATGCTTAAAACGCGTTTTGGCACAAATCCATGTGCGGGTGCTAAAAAGAGCAGCATCGGCATGCTTTTCACGTCGTTTGGTAGAAATCCACACGCGCGTTCTGCCAAAAGCACCATTTGCATGCATATCGTGTGGTTTTGCAGAAAACTGCGTCCGCGTCTACCAAAAGATGCATGCGCATGCTTAAAACGCGTTTTGGCACAAATCCATGTGCGGATGTTAAAAAGAGCAGCATCGGCATGCTTTTCACGTCGTTTGGTAGAAATCCACGCGCGCGTTCTGCCAAAACCACCATTTGCATGCATATCGTGTGGTTTTGCAGAAAACTGCGTCCGCATCTACCAAAAGATGCATGCGCATGCTTAAAACGCGTTTTGGCACAAATCCATGTGCGGGTGCTAAAAAGAGCAGCATCGGCATGCTTTTCACGTCGTTTGGTAGAAATCCACACGCGCGTTCTGCCAAAAGCACCATTTGCATGCATATCGTGTGGTTTTGCAGAAAACTGCGTCCGCGTCTACCAAAAGATGCATGTGCATGCTAAAAACGCGTTTTGGCACAAATCCATGTGCGGATGTTAAAAAGAGCAGCATCGGCATGCTTTTCACGTCGTTTGGTAGAAATCCACACGCGCGTTCTGCCAAAAGCACCATTTGCATGCATATCGTGTGGTTTTGCAGAAAACTGTGTCCGCGTCTACCAAAAGATGCATGCGCATGCTAAAAACGCGTTTTGGCACAAATCCATGTGCGGATGTTAAAAAGAGCAGCATCGGCATGCTTTTCACGTCGTTTGGTAGAAATCCACACGCGCGTTCTGCCAAAAGCACCATTTGGATGCATATCGTGTGGTTTTGCAGAAAACTGCGTCCGCGTCTACCAAAAGATGCATGCGCATGCTTAAAACGCGCTTTGGCACAAATCCATGTGCGGATGTTAAAAAGAGCAGCATCGGCATGCTTTTCACGTCGTTTGGTAGAAATCCACACGCGCGTTCTGCGAAAAGCACCATTTGCATGCATATCGTGTGGTTTTGCAGAAAACTGCGTCCGCGTCTACCAAAAGATGCATGTGCATGCTAAAAACGCGTTTTGGCACAAATCCATGTGCGGATGTTAAAAAGAGCAGCATCGGCATGCTTTTCACGTCGTTTGGTAGAAATCCACACGCGCGTTCTGCCAAAAGCACCATTTGCATGCATATCGTGGGGTTTTGCAGAAAACTGCGTCCGCGTCTACCAAAAGATGCATGCGCATGCTTAAAACGCGCTTTGGCACAAATCCATGTGCGGATGTTAAAAAGAGCAGCATCGGCATGCTTTTCACGTCGTTTGGTAGAAATCCACGCGCGCGTTCTGCCAAAAGCACCATTTGCATGCATATCGTGTGGTTTTGCAGAAAACTGCGTCCGCGTCTACCAAAAGATGCATGCGCATGCTTAAAACGCGTTTTGGCACAAATCCATGTGCGGGTGCTAAAAAGAGCAGCATCGGCATGCTTTTCACGTCGTTTGGTAGAAATCCACGCGCGCGTTCTGCCAAAAGCACCATTTGCATGCATATCGTGTGGTTTTGCAGAAAACTGCGTCCGAGTCTACCAAAAGATGCATGCGCATGCTTAAAACGCGTTTTGGCACAAATCCATGTGCGGATGTTAAAAAGAGCAGCATCGGCATGCTTTTCACGTCGTTTGGTAGAAATCCACGCGCGCGTTCTGCCAAAAGCACCATTTGCATGCCTATCGTGTGGTTTTGCAGAAAACTGCGTCCGCGTCTACCAAAAGATGCATGCGCATGCTTAAAACGCGTTTTGGCACAAATCCATGTGCGGATGTTAAAAAGAGCAGCATCGGCATGCTTTTCACGTCGTTTGGTAGAAATCCACACGCGCGTTCTGCCAAAAGCACCATTTGCATGCATATCGTGTGGTTTTGCAGAAAACTGCGTCCGCGTCTACCAAAAGATGCATGTGCATGCTAAAAACGCGTTTTGGCACAAATCCATGTGCGGATGTTAAAAAGAGCAGCATCGGCATGCTTTTCACGTCGTTTGGTAGAAATCCACACGCGCGTTCTGCCAAAAGCACCATTTGCATGCATATCGTGTGGTTTTGCAGAAAACTGCGTCCGCGTCTACCAAAAGATGCATGCGCATGCTTAAAACGCGTTTTGGCACAAATCCATGTGCGGATGTTAAAAAGAGCAGCATCGGCATGCTTTTCACGTCGTTTGGTAGAAATCCACGCGCGCGTTCTGCCAAAACCACCATTTGCATGCATATCGTGTGGTTTTGCAGAAAACTGCGTCCGCATCTACCAAAAGATGCATGCGCATGCTTAAAACGCGTTTTGGCACAAATCCATGTGCGGGTGCTAAAAAGAGCAGCATCGGCATGCTTTTCACGTCGTTTGGTAGAAATCCACACGCGCGTTCTGCCAAAAGCACCATTTGCATGCATATCGTGTGGTTTTGCAGAAAACTGCGTCCGCGTCTACCAAAAGATGCATGTGCATGCTAAAAACGCGTTTTGGCACAAATCCATGTGCGGATGTTAAAAAGAGCAGCATCGGCATGCTTTTCACGTCGTTTGGTAGAAATCCACACGCGCGTTCTGCCAAAAGCACCATTTGCATGCATATCGTGTGGTTTTGCAGAAAACTGCGTCCGCGTCTACCAAAAGATGCATGCGCATGCTTAAAACGCGTTTTGGCACAAATCCATGTGCGGATGTTAAAAAAAGCAGCATCGGCATGCTTTTCACGTCGTTTGGTAGAAATCCACGCGCGCGTTCTGCCAAAAGCACCATTTGCATGCATATCGTGTGGTTTTGCAGAAAACTGCGTCCGCGTCTACCAAAAGATGCATGTGCATGCTAAAAACGCGTTTTGGCACAAATCCATGTGCGGATGTTAAAAAGAGCAGCATCGGCATGCTTTTCACGTCGTTTGGTAGAAATCCACGCGCGCGTTCTGCCAAAAGCACCATTTGCATGCCTATCGTGTGGTTTTGCAGAAAACTGCGTCCGCGTCTACCAAAAGATGCATGCGCATGCTTAAAACGCGTTTTGGCACAAATCCATGTGCGGATGTTAAAAAGAGCAGCATCGGCATGCTTTTCACGTCGTTTGGTAGAAATCCACACGCGCGTTCTGCCAAAAGCACCATTTGCATGCATATCGTGTGGTTTTGCAGAAAACTGCGTCCGCGTCTACCAAAAGATGCATGCGCATGCTTAAAACGCGTTTTGGCACAAATCCATGTGCGGGTGCTAAAAAGAGCAGCATCGGCATGCTTTTCACGTCGTTTGGTAGAAATCCACACGCGCGTTCTGCCAAAGGCACCATTTGCATGCATATCGTGTGGTTTTGCAGAAAACTGCGTCCGCGTCTACCAAAAGATGCATGTGCATGCTAAAAACGCGTTTTGGCACAAATCCATGTGCGGATGTTAAAAAGAGCAGCATCGGCATGCTTTTCACGTCGTTTGGTAGAAATCCACGCGCGCGTTCTGCCAAAAGCACCATTTGCATGCATATCGTGTGGTTTTGCAGAAAACTGCGTCCGCGTCTACCAAAAGATGCATGCGCATGCTTAAAACGCGTTTTGGCACAAATCCATGTGCGGGTGCTAAAAAGAGCAGCATCGGCATGCTTTTCACGTCGTTTGGTAGAAATCCACACGCGCGTTCTGCCAAAAGCACCATTTGCATGCATATCGTGTGGTTTTGCTGAAAACTGCGTCCGCGTCTACCAAAAGATGCATGCGCATGCTTAAAACGCGTTTTGGCACAAATCCATGTGCGGATGTTAAAAAGAGCAGCATCGGCATGCTTTTCACGTCGTTTGGTAGAAATCCACGCGCGCGTTCTGCCAAAACCACCATTTGCATGCATATCGTGTGGTTTTGCAGAAAACTGCGTCCGCATCTACCAAAAGATGCATGCGCATGCTTAAAACGCGTTTTGGCACAAATCCATGTGCGGGTGCTAAAAAGAGCAGCATCGGCATGCTTTTCACGTCGTTTCGTAGAAATCCACACGCGCGTTCTGCCAAAAGCACCATTTGCATGCATATCGTGTGGTTTTGCAGAAAACTGCGTCCGCGTCTACCAAAAGATGCATGCGCATGCTTAAAACGCGCTTTGGCACAAATCCGTGTGCGGATGTTAAAAAGAGCAGCATCGGCATGCTTTTCACGTCGTTTGGTAGAAATCCACGCGCGCGTTCTGCCAAAAGCACCATTTGCATGCATATCGTGTGGTTTTGCAGAAAACTGCGTCCGCGTCTACCAAAAGATGCATGCGCATGCTTAAAACGCGTTTTGGCACAAATCCATGTGCGGATGTTAAAAAGAGCAGCATCGGCATGCTTTTCACGTCGTTTGGTAGAAATCCACACGCGCGTTCTGCCAAAAGCACCATTTGCATGCATATCGTGTGGTTTTGCAGAAAACTGCGTCCGCGTCTACCAAAAGATGCATGCGCATGCTTAAAACGCGTTTTGGCACAAATCCATGTGCGGGTGCTAAAAAGAGCAGCATCGGCATGCTTTTCACGTCGTTTGGTAGAAATCCACACGCGCGTTCTGCCAAAAGCACCATTTGCATGCATATCGTGTGGTTTTGCAGAAAACTGCGTCCGCGTCTACCAAAAGATGCATGTGCATGCTAAAAACGCGTTTTGGCACAAATCCATGTGCGGATGTTAAAAAGAGCAGCATCGGCATGCTTTTCACGTCGTTTGGTAGAAATCCACGCGCGCGTTCTGCCAAAAGCACCATTTGCATGCATATCGTGTGGTTTTGCAGAAAACTGCGTCCGCGTCTACCAAAAGATGCATGCGCATGCTTAAAACGCGTTTTGGCACAAATCCATGTGCGGGTGCTAAAAAGAGCAGCATCGGCATGCTTTTCACGTCGTTTGGTAGAAATCCACACGCGCGTTCTGCCAAAAGCACCATTTGCATGCATATCGTGTGGTTTTGCAGAAAACTGCGTCCGCGTCTACCAAAAGATGCATGCGCATGCTTAAAACGCGTTTTGGCACAAATCCATGTGCGGATGTTAAAAAGAGCAGCATCGGCATGCTTTTCACGTCGTTTGGTAGAAATCCACGCGCGCGTTCTGCCAAAACCACCATTTGCATGCATATCGTGTGGTTTTGCAGAAAACTGCGTCCGCATCTACCAAAAGATGCATGCGCATGCTTAAAACGCGTTTTGGCACAAATCCATGTGCGGGTGCTAAAAAGAGCAGCATCGGCATGCTTTTCACGTCGTTTGGTAGAAATCCACACGCGCGTTCTGCCAAAAGCACCATTTGCATGCATATCGTGTGGTTTTGCAGAAAACTGCGTCCTTGTCTACCAAAAGATGCATGTGCATGCTAAAAACGCGTTTTGGCACAAATCCATGTGCGGATGTTAAAAAGAGCAGCATCGGCATGCTTTTCACGTCGTTTGGTAGAAATCCACACGCGCGTTCTGCCAAAAGCACCATTTGCATGCATATCGTGTGGTTTTGCAGAAAACTGCGTCCGCGTCTACCAAAAGATGCATGCGCATGCTTAAAACGCGCTTTGGCACAAATCCATGTGCGGATGTTAAAAAGAGCAGCATCGGCATGCTTTTCACGTCGTTTGGTAGAAATCCACACGCGCGTTCTGCGAAAAGCACCATTTGCATGCATATCGTGTGGTTTTGCAGAAAACTGCGTCCGCGTCTACCAAAAGATGCATGCGCATGCTTAAAACGCGCTTTGGCACAAATCCATGTGCGGATGTTAAAAAGAGCAGCATCGGCATGCTTTTCACGTCGTTTGGTAGAAATCCACGCGCGCGTTCTGCCAAAAGCACCATTTGCATGTATATCGTGTGGTTTTGCAGAAAACTGCGTCCGCGTCTACCAAAAGATGCATGCGCATGCTTAAAACGCGTTTTGGCACAAATCCATGCGCGGGTGCTAAAAAGAGCAGCATCGGCATGCTTTTCACGTCGTTTGGTAGAAATCCACGCGCGCGTTCTGCCAAAAGCACCATTTGCATGCATATCGTGTGATTTTGCAGAAAACTGCGTCCGCGTCTACCAAAAGATGCATGCGCATGCTTAAAACGCGTTTTGGCACAAATCCATGTGCGGGTGCTAAAAAGAGCAGCATCGGCATGCTTTTCACGTCGTTTGGTAGAAATCCACGCGCGCGTTCTGCCAAAAGCACCATTTGCATGCCTATCGTGTGGTTTTGCAGAAAACTGCGTCCGCGTCTACCAAAAGATGCATGCGCATGCTTAAAACGCGCTTTGGCACAAATCCATGTGCGGATGTTAAAAAGAGCAGTATCGGCATGCTTTTCACGTCGTTTGGTAGAAATCCACGCGCGCGTTCTGCCAAAAGCACCATTTGCATGCATATCGTGTGGTTTTGCAGAAAACTGCGTCCGCGTCTACCAAAAGATGCATGCGCATGCTTAAAACGCGTTTTGGCACAAATCCATGTGCGGATGTTAAAAAGAGCAGCATCGGCATGCTTTTCACGTCGTTTGGTAGAAATCCACGCGTGCGTTCTGCCAAAAGCACCATTTGCATGCCTATCGTGTGGTTTTGCAGAAAACTGCGTCCGCGTCTACCAAAAGATGCATGCGCATGCTTAAAACGCGTTTTGGCACAAATCCATGTGCGGATGTTAAAAAGAGCAGCATCGGCATGCTTTTCACGTCGTTTGGTAGAAATCCACACGCGCGTTCTGCAAAAGCACCATTTGCATGCATATCGTGTGGTTTTGCAGAAAACTGCGTCCGCGTCTACCAAAAGATGCATGCGCATGCTTAAAACGCGTTTTGGCACAAATCCATGTGCGGGTGCTAAAAAGAGCAGCATCGGCATGCTTTTCACGTCGTTTGGTAGAAATCCACGCGCGCGTTCTGCCAAAAGCACTATTTGCATGCATATCGTGTGGTTTTGCAGAAAACTGCGTCCGCGTCTACCAAAAGATGCATGTGCATGCTAAAAACGCGTTTTGGCACAAATCCATGTGCGGATGTTAAAAAGAGCAGCATCGGCATGCTTTTCACGTCGTTTGGTAGAAATCCACACGCGCGTTCTGCCAAAAGCACCATTTGCATGCATATCGTGTGGTTTTGCAGAAAACTGCGTCCGCGTCTACCAAAAGATGCATGCGCATGCTTAAAACGCGTTTTGGCACAAATCCATGTGCGGGTGCTAAAAAGAGCAGCATCGGCATGCTTTTCACGTCGTTTGGTAGAAATCCACGCGCGCGTTCTGCCAAAAGCACCATTTGCATGCCTATCGTGTGGTTTTGCAGAAAACTGCGTCCGCGTCTACCAAAAGATGCATGCGCATGCTTAAAACGCGCTTTGGCACAAATCCATGTGCGGATGTTAAAAAGAGCAGCATCGGCATGCTTTTCACGTCGTTTGGTAGAAATCCACGCGCGCGTTCTGCCAAAAGCACCATTTGCATGCATATCGTGTGGTTTTGCAGAAAACTGCGTCCGCGTCTACCAAAAGATGCATGCGCATGCTTAAAACGCGTTTTGGCACAAATCCATGTGCGGATGTTAAAAAGAGCAGCATCGGCATGCTTTTCACGTCGTTTGGTAGAAATCCACGCGCGCGTTCTGCCAAAAGCACCATTTGCATGCCTATCGTGTGGTTTTGCAGAAAACTGCGTCCGCGTCTACCAAAAGATGCATGCGCATGCTTAAAACGCGTTTTGGCAAAAATCCATGTGCGGATGTTAAAAAGAGCAGCATCGGCATGCTTTTCACCTCGTTTGGTAGAAATCCACACGCGCGTTCTGCCAAAAGCACCATTTGCATGCATATCGTGTGGTTTTGCAGAAAACTGCGTCCGCGTCTACCAAAAGATGCATGCGCATGCTTAAAACGCGTTTTGGCACAAATCCATGTGCGGGTGCTAAAAAGAGCAGCATCGGCATGCTTTTCACGTCGTTTGGTAGAAATCCACACGCGCGTTCTGCCAAAAGCACCATTTGCATGCATATCGTGTGGTTTTGCAGAAAACTGCGTCCGCGTCTACCAAAAGATGCATGCGCATGCTTAAAACGCGTTTTGGCACAAATCCATGTGCGGATGTTAAAAAGAGCAGCATCGGCATGCTTTTCACGTCGTTTGGTAGAAATCCACGCGCGCGTTCTGCCAAAACCACCATTTGCATGCATATCGTGTGGTTTTGCAGAAAACTGCGTCCGCATCTACCAAAAGATGCATGCGCATGCTTAAAACGCGTTTTGGCACAAATCCATGTGCGGGTGCTAAAAAGAGCAGCATCGGCATGCTTTTCACGTCGTTTGGTAGAAATCCACACGCGCGTTCTGCCAAAAGCACCATTTGCATGCATATCGTGTGGTTTTGCAGAAAACTGCGTCCGCGTCTACCAAAAGATGCATGTGCATGCTAAAAACGCGTTTTGGCACAAATCCATGTGCGGATGTTAAAAAGAGCAGCATCGGCATGCTTTTCACGTCGTTTGGTAGAAATCCACACGCGCGTTCTGCCGAAAGCACCATTTGCATGCATATCGTGTGGTTTTGCAGAAAACTGCGTCCGCGTCTACCAAAAGATGCATGCGCATGCTTAAAACGCGCTTTGGCACAAATCCATGTGCGGATGTTAAAAAGAGCAGCATCGGCATGCTTTTCACGTCGTTTGGTAGAAATCCACACGCGCGTTCTGCGAAAAGCACCATTTGCATGCATATCGTGTGGTTTTGCAGAAAACTGCGTCCGCGTCTACCAAAAGATGCATGTGCATGCTAAAAACGCGTTTTGGCACAAATCCATGTGCGGATGGTAAAAAGAGCAGCATCGGCATGCTTTTCACGTCGTTTGGTAGAAATCCACACGCGCGTTCTGCCAAAAGCACCATTTGCATGCATATCGTGTGGTTTTGCAGAAAACTGCGTCCGCGTCTACCAAAAGATGCATGCGCATGCTTAAAACGCGCTTTGGCACAAATCCATGTGCGGATGTTAAAAAGAGCAGCATCGGCATGCTTTTCACGTCGTTTGGTAGAAATCCACGCGCGCGTTCTGCCAAAAGCACCATTTGCATGCATATCGTGTGGTTTTGCAGAAAACTGCGTCCGCGTCTACCAAAAGATGCATGCGCATGCTTAAAACGCGTTTTGGCACAAATCCATGTGCGGGTGCTAAAAAGAGCAGCATCGGCATGCTTTTCACGTCGTTTGGTAGAAATCCACGCGCGCGTTCTGCCAAAAGCACCATTTGCATGCATATCGTGTGGTTTTGCAGAAAACTGCGTCCGCGTCTACCAAAAGATGCATGCGCATGCTTAAAACGCGTTTTGGCACAAATCCATGTGCGGATGTTAAAAAGAGCAGCATCGGCATGCTTTTCACGTCGTTTGGTAGAAATCCACGCGCGCGTTCTGCCAAAAGCACCATTTGCATGCCTATCGTGTGGTTTTGCAGAAAACTGCGTCCGCGTCTACCAAAAGATGCATGCGCATGCTTAAAACGCGTTTTGGCACAAATCCATGTGCGGATGTTAAAAAGGGCAGCATCGGCATGCTTTTCACGTCGTTTGGTAGAAATCCACACGCGCGTTCTGCCAAAAGCACCATTTGCATGCATATCGTGTGGTTTTGCAGAAAACTGCGTCCGCGTCTACCAAAAGATGCATGCGCATGCTTAAAACGCGTTTTGGCACAAATCTATGTGCGGGTGCTAAAAAGAGCAGCATCGGCATGCTTTTCACGTCGTTTGGTAGAAATCCACACGCGCGTTCTGCCAAAAGCACCATTTGCATGCATATCGTGTGTTTTGCAGAAAACTGCGTCCGCGTCTACCAAAAGATGCATGCGCATGCTTAAAACGCGTTTTGGCACAAATCCATGTGCGGATGTTAAAAAGAGCAGCATCGGCATGCTTTTCACGTCGTTTGGTAGAAATCCACGCGCGCGTTCTGCCAAAACCACCATTTGCATGCATATCGTGTGGTTTTGCAGAAAACTGCGTCCGCATCTACCAAAAGATGCATGCGCATGCTTAAAACGCGTTTTGGCACAAATCCATGTGCGGGTGCTAAAAAGAGCAGCATCGGCATGCTTTTCACGTCGTTTGGTAGAAATCCACACGCGCGTTCTGCCAAAAGCACCATTTGCATGCATATCGTGTGGTTTTGCAGAAAACTGCGTCCGCGTCTACCAAAAGATGCATGTGCATGCTAAAAACGCGTTTTGGCACAAATCCATGTGCGGATGTTAAAAAGAGCAGCATCGGCATGCTTTTCACGTCGTTTGGTAGAAATCCACACGCGCGTTCTGCCAAAAGCACCATTTGCATGCATATCGTGTGGTTTTGCAGAAAACTGCGTCCGCGTCTACCAAAAGATGCATGCGCATGCTTAAAACGCGTTTTGGCACAAATCCATGTGCGGATGTTAAAAAAAGCCGCATCGGCATGCTTTTCACGTCGTTTGGTAGAAATCCACGGGCGCGTTCTGCCAAAAGCACCATTTGCATGCATATCGTGTGGTTTTGCAGAAAACTGCGTCCGCGTCTACCAAAAGATGCATGTGCATGCTAAAAACGCGTTTTGGCACAAATCCATGTGCGGATGTTAAAAAGAGCAGCATCGGCATGCTTTTCACGTCGTTTGGTAGAAATCCACGCGCGGCGTTCTGCCAAAAGCACCATTTGCATGCCTATCGTGTGGTTTTGCAGAAAACTGCGTCCGCGTCTACCAAAAGATGCATGCGCATGCTTAAAACGCGTTTTGGCACAAATCCATGTGCGGATGTTAAAAAGAGCAGCATCGGCATGCTTTTCACGTCGTTTGGTAGAAATCCACACGCGCGTTCTGCCAAAAGCACCATTTGCATGCATATCGTGTGGTTTTGCAGAAAACTGCGTCCGCGTCTACCAAAAGATGCATGCGCATGCTTAAAACGCGTTTTGGCACAAATCCATGTGCGGGTGCTAAAAAGAGCAGCATCGGCATGCTTTTCACGTCGTTTGGTAGAAATCCACACGCGCGTTCTGCCAAAAGCACCATTTGCATGCATATCGTGTGGTTTTGCAGAAAACTGCGTCCGCGTCTACCAAAAGATGCATGTGCATGCTAAAAACGCGTTTTGGCACAAATCCATGTGCGGATGTTAAAAAGAGCAGCATCGGCATGCTTTTCACGTCGTTTGGTAGAAATCCACGCGCGCGTTCTGCCAAAAGCACCATTTGCATGCATATCGTGTGGTTTTGCAGAAAACTGCGTCGGCGTCTACCAAAAGATGCATGCGCATGCTTAAAACGCGTTTTGGCACAAATCCATGTGCGGGTGCTAAAAAGAGCAGCATCGGCATGCTTTTCACGTCGTTTGGTAGAAATCCACACGCGCGTTCTGCCAAAAGCACCATTTGCATGCATATCGTGTGGTTTTGCAGAAAACTGCGTCCGCGTCTACCAAAAGATGCATGCGCATGCTTAAAACGCGTTTTGGCACAAATCCATGTGCGGATGTTAAAAAGAGCAGCATCGGCATGCTTTTCACGTCGTTTGGTAGAAATCCACGCGCGCGTTCTGCCAAAACCACCATTTGCATGCATATCGTGTGGTTTTGCAGAAAACTGCGTCCGCATCTACCAAAAGATGCATGCGCATGCTTAAAACGCGTTTGGCACAAATCCATGTGCGGGTGCTAAAAAGAGCAGCATCGGCATGCTTTTCACGTCGTTTGGTAGAAATCCACACGCGCGTTCTGCCAAAAGCACCATTTGCATGCATATCGTGTGGTTTTGCAGAAAACTGCGTCCGCGTCTACCAAAAGATGCATGTGCATGCTAAAAACGCGTTTTGGCACAAATCCATGTGCGGATGTTAAAAAGAGCAGCATCGGCATGCTTTTCACGTCGTTTGGTAGAAATCCACACGCGCGTTCTGCCAAAAGCACCATTTGCATGCATATCGTGTGGTTTTGCAGAAAACTGTGTCCGCGTCTACCAAAAGATGCATGCGCATGCTTAAAACGCGCTTTGGCACAAATCCATGTGCGGATGTTAAAAAGAGCAGCATCGGCATGCTTTTCACGTCGTTTGGTAGAAATCCACATGCGCGTTCTGCCAAAAGCACCATTTGCATGCATATCGTGTGGTTTTGCAGAAAACTGCGTCCGCGTCTACCAAAAGATGCATGTGCATGCTAAAAACGCGTTTTGGCACAAATCCATGTGCGGATGTTAAAAAGAGCAGCATCGGCATGCTTTTCACGTCGTTTGGTAGAAATCCACACGCGCGTTCTGCCAAAAGCACCATTTGCATGCATATCGTGTGGTTTTGCAGAAAACTGCGTCCGCGTCTACCAAAAGATGCATGCGC
>NW_027460581.1:0-54534 GCF_050947875.1 Dermacentor variabilis | reverse complement strand
CACAAGGTATGCATGCAAATGGTGCTTTTGGCAGAACGCGCACGTGGATTTCCTACAAACGACGTGCTAAGCACGCCAATGCTGCTTTTTTAGTACCCGCGCACGGATTTGTGCCAAACCACTTGATAAGCATGCCCATGCATCTTTCGGTAGACGCGGACGTTGTTTCCCGCAAAACCACAAGATATGCATGCAAATGGTGCTTTTGGCAGAACGCGCACGTGGATTTCTACCAAACGACGTGCTAAGCTCGCCCATGCTGCTCTTTTTAGCACCTACAAATAGATTTGTGCCAAACCACTTCTTAAGCATGCTCATGCATCTTTTGGTTGACGCGGACGTTGTTTTCTGCAAAACCACAAGATATGCATGCAAATGGTGCTTTTGGCAGAACGCGCACGTGGATTTCTACCAAACAACGTGCTAAGCACGCGCATGCTGCTCTTTTTATCACCCGCGCATGGATTTGTGCCAAACCACTTGTTAAGCATGCACATGCATCTTTTGGTAGACGCGGACGTTGTTTTCTGCAAAACGACAAGATATGCATGCAAATGGTGCTTTTGGCAGAACGCGCACGTGGATTTCTACCAAACAACGTGCTAAGCAGGCGCAAGCTGCTCTTTTTAGCACCCGCGCATGGATTTGTGCCAAACCACTTGTTAAGCATGCACATGCATCTTTTGGTAGACGCGGACGTTGTTTTCTGCAAAACGACAAGATATGCATGCAAATGGTGCTTTTGGCAGAACGCGCACGTGGATTTCTACCATACGACGTGCTAAGCACGCCCATGCAGCTCTTTTCAGCACCCGCGCCTGGATTTGTGCCAAACCACTTGTTAAGCATGCACATGCATCTTTTGGTAGACGCGGACGTTGTTTTCTGCAAAACCACAAGATATGCATGCGAATGGTGCTTTTGGCAGAACGCGCACGTGGATTTCCTACAAACGACGTGCTAAGCACGCCAATGCTGCTTTTTTAGCAACCGCGCACTGATTTGTGCCAAGCCACTTGATAAGCATGCCCATGCATCTTTCGGTAGACGCGGACGTTGTTTTCCGCAAAACCACAAGATATGCATGCAAATGGTGCTTTTGGCAGAACGCGCACGTGGATTTCTACCAAACGACGTGCTAAGCTCACCCATGCTGCTCTTTTTAGCACCTACAAGTGGATTTGTGCCAAACCACTTGTTAAGCATGCACATGCATGTTTTGGTAGACGCGGACGTTGTTTTCTGCAAAACCACAAGATTTGCATGCAAATGGTGCTTTTGGCAGAACGCGCACGTGGATTTCTACCAAACGACGTGCTAAGCACGCCCATTCTGCTCTTTTTAGCACCCGCGCATGGATTTGTGCCAAACCACTTGTTAAGCATGCACATGCATCTTTTGGTAGACGCGGAGGTTGTTTTCTGCAAAACGACAAGATATGCATGCAAATGGTGCTTTTGGCAGAACGCGCACGTGGATTTCAACCAAACGACGTGCTAAGCACGCCCATGCAGCTCTTTTTAGCACCCGCGCATGGATTTGTGCCAAACCATTTGTTAAGCATGAACATGCATCTTTTTATAGACGCGGACGTTGTTTTCTGCAAAACCACAAGATATGCATGCAAATGGTGCTTTTGGCAGAACGCGCACGTGGATTTCTACCAAACGACGTGCTAAGCACGCCCATGCTGCTCTTTTTAGCACCCGCGCGTGGATTTGTGCCAAACCACTTGTTAAGCATGCAGATGGATCTTTTGGTAGACGCGGACGTTGTTTTCTGCAAAACGACAAGATATGCATGCAAATGGTGCTTTTGGCAGAACGCGCACGTGGATTTCTACCAAACGACGTGCTAAGCACGGCCGTGCAGCTCTTTTTAGCACCCGCGCATGGATTTGTGCCAAACCACTTGTTAAGCATGCACATGCATCTTTTGGTAGACGCGGACGTTGTTTTCTGCAAAACCACAAGATATGCATGCAAATCGTGCTTTTGGCAGAACGCACACGTGGATTACTACCAAACGACGTGCTAAGCACGCCCATGCTGCTCTTTTTAGCACCCGCGCATGGATTTGTGCCAAACCACTTGTTAAGCATGCACATGCATCTTTTGGTAGACGCGGACGTTGTTTTCTGCAAAACGACAAGATATGCATGCAAATGGTGCTTTTGGCAGAACGCGCACGTGGATTTCTACCAAACGACGTGCTAAGCACGCCCGTGCTGCTCTTTTTAGCACCCACGCATAGATTTATGCCAAACCACTTGTTAAGCATGAACATGCATATTTTGGTAGACGCGGACGTTGTTTTCTGCAAAACCACAAGATGTGCATGCAAATGGTGCTTTTGGCAGAACGTGCATGTGGATTTCTACCAAACGACATGCTAAGCACGCCCTTGCTGCTCTTTTTAGGACCCGCGCATAGATTTGTGCCAAACCACTTGTTAAGCATGCACATGCATCTTTTGGTAGACGCGGACGTTGTTTTCTGCAAAACCACAAGATATGCATGCAAATGGTGCTTTTGGCAGAACGCGCACGTGGATTTCCTACAAACGACCTGCTAAGCACGCCAATGCTGCTTTTTTAGCACCCGCGCACTGATTTGTGCCAAACCACTTGATAAGCATGCCCATGCATCTTTCGGTAGACGCGGACGTTGTTTTCCGCAAAACCACAAGATATGCATGCAAATGGTGTTTTGGCAGAACGCGCACGTGGATTTCTACCAAACGACGTGCTAAGCTCGCCCATGCTGCTCTTTTTAGCACCTACAAATGGATTTGTGCCAAACCACTTGTTAAGCATGCACATGCATCTTTTGGTAGACGCGGACGTTGTTTCCTGCAAAACCACAAGATATGCATGCAAATGGTGCTTTTTGCAGAACGCGCACGTGGATTTCTACCAAACGACGTGCTAAGCACGCCCATGCTGCTCTTTTTAGCACCTACAAATGGATTTGTGCCAAACCACTTGTTAAGCATGCACATGCATCTTTTGGTAGACGCGGACGTTGTTTTCTACAAAACGACAAGATATGCATGCAAATGGTGCTTTTGGCAGAACGCGCACGTGGATTTCTACCAAACGACGTGCTAAGCACGCCCATGCAGCTCTTTTTAGCACCCGCGCATGGATTTGTGCCAAACCACTTGTTAAGCATGAACATGCACCTTTTGGTAGACGCGGACGTTGTTTTCTGCAAAACCACAAGATATGCATACAAATGGTGCTTTTCGCAGAACGCGCACGTGGATTTCTATCAAACGACGTGCTAAGCACGCCCATGCAGCTCTTTTTAGCACCCGCCCATGGATTGGTGCCAAACCACTTGTTAAGCATGCACATGCATCTTTTGGTAGACGCGGACGTTGTTTTCTGCAAAACCACAAGATATGCATGCAAATGGTGCTTTTGGCAGAACGCGCACGTGGATTTCTACCAAACGACGTGCTAAGCTCGCCCATGCTGCTCTTTCTAGCACCTACAAATGGATTTGTGCCAAACCACTTGTTAAGCATGCACAAGCATCTTTTGGTAGACGCGGACGTTGTTTCCTGCAAAACCACAAGATATGCATGCAAATGGTGCTTTTTGCAGAACGCGCACGTGGATTTCTACCAAACGACGTGCTAAGCACGCCCATGCTCCTCTTTTTAGCACCCGCGCATAGATTTGTGCCAAACCACTTGTTAAGCATGCACATGCATCTTTTGGTAGACGCGAACGTTGTTTTCTGCAAAACCACAAGATATGCATGCAAATGGTGCTTTTGGCAGAACGCGCACCTGGATTCCCTACAAATGACGTGCTAAGAACGCCAATGCTGCTTTTTTAGCACCCGCGCACGGATTTGTGCCAAACCACTTGATAAGCATGCCCATGCATCTTTCGGTAGACGCGGACGTTGTTTTCCGCAAAACCACAAGATATGCATGCAAATGGTGCTTTTGGCAGAACGCGCACGTGGATTTCTACCAAACGACGTGCTAAGCTCGCCCATGCTGCTCTTTTTAGCACCTACAAATGGATTTGTGCCAAACCACTTGTTAAGCATGCACATGCATCTTTTGGTAGACGCGGACGTTGTTTCCTGCAAAACCACAAGATATGCATGCAAATGGTGCTTTTGGCAGAACGCGCACGTGGATTTCTACCAAACGACGTGCTAAGCACGCCCATGCTGCTCTTTTTAGCACCCGCGCATAGATTTGCGCCAAACCACTTGTTAAGCATGCACATGCATCTTTTGGTAGAAGCGGACGTTGTTTTCTACAAAACGACAAGATATGCATGCAAATGGTGCTTTTGGCGAACGCGCACGTGGATTTCTACCAAACGACGTGCTAAGCACGCCCATGCAGCTCTTTTTAGCACCCGCGCGTGGATTTGTGCCAAACCACTTGTTAAGCATGAACATGCATCTTTTGGTAGACGCGGACGTTGTTTTCTGCAAAACCACAAGATATGCATACAAATGGTGCTTTTGGCAGAACGTGCACGTGGATTTCTACCAAACGACGTGCTAAGCACGCCCATGCAGCTCTTTTTAGCACCCGCGCATGGATTTGTGCCAAACCACTTGTTAAGCATGCACATGCATCTTTTGGTAGACGCGGACGTTGTTTTCTACAAAACCACAAGATATGCATGCAAATGGTGCTTTTGGCAGAACGCGCACGTGGATTTCTACCAAACGACGTGCTAAGCTCGCCCATGCTGCTCTTTTTAGCACCTACAAATAGATTTGTGCCAAACCACTTCTTAAGCATGCTCATGCATCTTTTGGTTGACGCGGACGTCGTTTTCTGCAAAACCACAAGATATGCATGCAAATGGTGCTTTTGGCAGAACGCGCACGTGGATTTCTACCAAACAACGTGCTAAGCACGCGCATGCTGCTCTTTTTATCACCCGCGCATGGATTTGTGCCAAACCACTTGTTAAGCATGCACATGCATCTTTTGGTAGACGCGGACGTTGTTTTCTGCAAAACGACAAGATATGCATGCAAATGGTGCTTTTGGCAGAACGCGCACGTGGATTTCTACCAAACAACGTGCTAAGCAGGCGCAAGCTGCTCTTTTTAGCACCCGCGCATGGATTTGTGCCAAACCACTTGTTAAGCATGCACATGCATCTTTTGGTAGACGCGGACGTTGTTTTCTGCAAAACGACAAGATATGCATGCAAATGGTGCTTTTGGCAGAACGCGCACGTGGATTTCTACCATACGACGTGCTAAGCTCGCCCATGCAGCTCTTTTCAGCACCCGCGCCTGGATTTGTGCCAAACCACTTGTTAAGCATGCACATGCATCTTTTGGTAGACGCGGACGTTGTTTTCTGCAAAACCACAAGATATGCATGCGAATGGTGCTTTTGGCAGAACGCGCACGTGGATTTCCTACAAACGACGTGCTAAGCACGCCAATGCTGCTTTTTTAGCACCCGCGCACTTATTTGTGCCAAGCCACTTGATAAGCATGCCCATGCATCTTTCGGTAGACGCGGACGTTGTTTTCCGCAAAACCACAAGATATGCATGCAAATGGTGCTTTTGGCAGAACGCGCACGTGGATTTCTACCAAACGACGTGCTAAGCTCACCCATGCTGCTCTTTTTAGCACCTACAAGTGGATTTGTGCCAAACCACTTGTTAAGCATGCACATGCAACTTTTGGTAGACGCGGACGTTGTTTCCTGCAAAACCACAAGATATGCATGCAAATGGTGCTTTTTGCAGAACGCGCACGTGGATTTCTACCAAACGACGTGCTAAGCACGCCCATGCTGCTCTTTTTAGCACCCGCGCATAGATTTGTGCCAAACCACTTGTTAAGCATGCACATGCATCTTTTGGTAGACGCGGACGTTGTTTTCTACAAAACGACAAGATATGCATGCAAATGGTGCTTTTGGCAGAACGCGCACGTGGATTTCTACCAAACGACGTGCTAAGCACGCCCATGCAGCTCTTTTTAGCACCCGCGCATGGATTAGTGCCAAACCACTTGTTAAGCATGAACATGCATCTTTTGGTAGACGCGGACGTTGTTTTCTGCAAAACCACAAGATATGCATACAAACGGTGCTTTTCGCAGAACGCGCACGTGGATTTCTATCAAACGACGTGCTAAGCACGCCCATGCAGCTCTTTTTAGCACCCGCCCATGGATTGGTGCCAAACCACTTGTTAAGCATGCACATGCATCTTTTGGTCGACACGGACGTTGTTTTCTGCAAAACCACAAGATATGCATGCAAATGGTGCTTTTGGCAGAACGCGCACGTGGATTTCTACCAAACGACGTGCTAAGCTCGCCCATGCTGCTCTTTTTAGCACCTACAAATGGATTTGTGCCAAACCACTTGTTAAGCATGCACAAGCATCTTTTGGTAGACGCGGACGTTGTTTCCTGCAAAACCACAAGATATGCATGCAAATGGTGCTTTTTTCAGAACGCGCACGTGGATTTCTACCAAACGACGTGCTAAGCACGCCCATGCTCCTCTTTTTAGCACCCGCGCATAGATTTGTGCCAAACCACTTGTTAAGCATGCACATGCATCTTTTGGTAGACGCGGACGTTGTTTTCTGCAAAACCACAAGATATGCATGCAAATGGTGCTTTTGGCAGAACGCGCACGTGGATTCCCTACAAATGACGTGCTAAGCACGCCAATGCTGCTTTTTTAGCACCCGCGCACGGATTTGTGCCAAACCACTTGATAAGCATGCCCATGCATCTTTCGGTAGACGCGGACGTTGTTTTCCGCAAAACCACAAGATATGCATGCAAATGGTGCTTTTGGCAGAACGCGCACGTGGATTTCTACCAAACGACGTGCTAAGCTCGCCCATGCTGCTCTTTTTAGCACCTACAAATGGATTTGTGCCAAACCACTTGTTAAGCATGCACATGCATCTTTTGGTAGACGCGGACGTTGTTTCCTGCAAAACCACAAGATATGCATGCAAATGGTGCTTTTGGCAGAACGCGCACGTGGATTTCTACCAAACGACGTGCTAAGCACGCCCATGCTGCTCTTTTTAGCACCCGCGCATAGATTTGCGCCAAACCACTTGTTAAGCATGCACATGCATCTTTTGGTAGAAGCGGACGTTGTTTTCTACAAAACGACAAGATATGCATGCAAATGGTGCTTTTGGCGAACGCGCACGTGGATTTCTACCAAACGACGTGCTAAGCACGCCCATGCAGCTCTTTTTAGCACCCGCGCGTGGATTTGTGCCAAACCACTTGTTAAGCATGAACATGCATCTTTTGGTAGACGCGGACGTTGTTTTCTGCAAAACCACAAGATATGCATACAAATGGTGCTTTTGGCAGAACGTGCACGTGGATTTCTACCAAACGACGTGCTAAGCACGCCCATGCAGCTATTTTTAGCACCCGCGCATGGATTTGTGCCAAACCACTTGTTAAGCATGCACATGCATCTTTTGGTAGACGCGGACGTTGTTTTCTACAAAACCACAAGATATGCATGCAAATGGTGCTTTTGGCAGAACGCGCACGTGGATTTCTACCAAACGACGTGCTAAGCTCGCCCATGCTGCTCTTTTTAGCACCTACAAATGGATTTGTGCCAAACCACTTGTTAAGCATGCACATGCATCTTTTGGTAGACGCGGACGTTGTTTCCTGCAAAACCACAAGATATGCATGCAAATGGTGCTTTTTGGAGAACGCGCACGTGGATTTCTACCAAACGACGTGCTAAGCACGCCCATGCTGCTCTTTTTAGCACCCGCGCATGGATTTGTGCCAAACCACTTGTCAAGCATGCTCATGCATCTTTTGGTTGACGCGGACGTTGTTTTCTGCAAAACCACAAGATATGCATGAAAATGGTGCTTTTGGCAGAACGCGCACGTGGATTTCTACCAAACATCGTGCTAAGCACGCGCATGCTGCTCTTTTTAGCACCCGCGCATGGATTTGTGCCAAACCACTTGTTAAGCATGCACATGCATCTTTTGGTGGACGCGGACGTTGTTTTCTGCAAAACGACAAGATATGCATGCAAATGGTGCTTTTGGCAGAACGCGCACGTGGATTTCTACCAAACGACGTGCTAAGCTCGCCCATGCTGCTCTTTTTAGCACCTACAAATGGATTTGTGCCAAACCACTTGTTAAGCATGCACATGCATCTTTTGGTAGACGCGGACGTTGTTTCCTGCAAAACCACAAGATATGCATGCAAATGGTGCTTTTTGCAGAACGCGCACGTGGATTTCTACCAAACGACGTGCTAAGCACGCCCATGCTGCTCTTTTTAGCACCCGCGCATGGATTTGTGCCAAACCACTTGTCAAGTATGCTCATGCATCTTTTGGTAGACGCGGACGTTGTTTTCTGCAAAACCACAAGATATGCATGCAAATGGTGCTTTTGGCAGAACGCGCACGTGGATTCCCTACAAACGACGTGCTAAGCACGCCAATGCTGCTTTTTTAGCACCCGCGCACGGATTTGTGCCAAACCACTTGATAAGCATGCCCATGCAACTTTCGGTAGACGCGGACGTTGTTTTCCGCAAAACCACAAGATGTGCATGCAAATGGTGCTTTTGGCAGAACGCGCACGTCGATTTCTACCAAACGACGTGCTAAGCTCGCCCATGCTGCTCTTTTTAGCACCTACAAATGGATTTGTGCCAAACCACTTGTTAAGCATGCACATGCATCTTTTGGTAGACGCGGACGTTGTTTCCTGCAAAACCACGAGATATGCATGCAAATGGTGCTTTTTGCAGAACGCGCACGTGGATTTCTACCAAACGACGTGCTAAGCACGCCCATGCTGCTCTTTTTAGCAACCGCGCTTGGATTTGTGCCAAACCACTTGTCAAGCATGCTCATGCATCTTTTGGTTGACGCGGACGTTGTTTTCTGCAAAACCACAAGATATGCATGCAAATGGTGCTTTTGGCAGAACGCGCACGTGGATTTCTACCAAACAACCTGCTAAGCACGCGCATGCTGCTTTTTTTAGCACCCGCGCATGGATTTGTGCCAAACCACTTGTTATGCATGCACATGCATCTTTTGGTAGACGCGGACGTTGTTTTCTGCAAAACGACAAGATATGCATGCAAATGGTGCTTTTGGCAGAACGCGCACGTAGATTTCTATCAAACGACGTGCTAAGCTCGCCCATGCTGCTCTTTTTAGCACCTTCAAATGGATTTGTGCCAAACCAATTGTTAAGCATGCACATGCATCTTTTGGTAGACGCGGACGTTGTTTCCTGCAAAACCACAAGATATGCATGCAAATGGTGCTTTTTGCAGAACGCGCTCGTGGATTTCTACCAAACGACGTGCTAAGCACGCCCATGCTGCTCTTTTTAGCACCCGCGCATGGATTTGTGCCAAACCACTTGTCAAGCATGCTCATGCATCTTTTGGGAGACGCGGACGTTGTTTTCTGCAAAACCACAAGATATGCATGCTAATGGTGCTTTTGGCAGAACGCGCACGTGGATTTCTACCAAACGACTTGCTAAGCACGCCCATGCAGCTATTTTTAGCACCCGCGCATGGATTTGTGCCAAACCACTTGTTAAGCATGAACATGCATCTTTTGGTAGACGCGGACGTTGTTTTCTGCAAAACCACAAGATAAGTATGCAAATGGTGCTTTTTGCAGAACACGCACGTGGATTTCTACCAAACGACGTGCTAAGCACGCCAATGCTGCTCTTTTTAGCACCCACGCATGGATTTGTGCCAAACCACTTGTTGAGCATGCACATACATGTTTTGGGAGACGCGGACGTTGTTTCCTGCAAAACCAAAAGATATGCATGCAAATGGTGCTTTTTGCAGAACGCGCACGTGGATTTCTACCAAACGACGTGCGAAGCACGCCCATGCTGCTCTTTTTAGCACCCGCGCATGGATTTATGCCAAACCACTTGGTGTGCATGCACATGCATTTTTTGGTAGACGCGGACGTTGTTTTCTGCAAAACCACAAGGTATGCATGCAAATGGTGCTTTTGGCAGACCGCGCACGTGGATTTCTACCAAACGACGGGCTAAGCACGCCGGTGCTGCTCTTGTTAGCGCACGCGCATGGATTTATGCCAAACCGCTTGTCAAGCATGCTCATGCATCTTTTGGTAGACGCGGACGTTGTTTTCTGCAAAACCACAAGATATGCATGCAAATGGTGCTTTTGGCAGAACGCGCACGTGGATTTCTACCAAACGACGTGCTAAGCACGCCCATGCTGCTCTTTTTAACACCCGCGTATAGATTTGTGCCAAACCACTTGTTAAGCATGCACATGCATCTTTTGGTAGACGCGGACGTTGTTTTCTACAAAACGACAAGATATGCATGCAAATGGTGCTTTTGGCAGAACGCGCACGTGGATTTCTACCAAACGACGTGCTAAGCTCGCCCATGCTGCTCTTTTTAGCACCTACAAATGGATTTGTGCCAAACCACTTGTTAAGCATGCACAAGCATCTTTTGGTAGACGCGGACGTTGTTTCCTGCAAAACCACAAGATATGCATGCAAATGGTGCTTTTGGCAGAACGCGCACGTGGATTTCTACCAAACGACGTGCTAAGCACGCCCATGCTGCTCTTTTTAGCACCCGCGCATAGATTTGCGCCAAACCACTTGTTAAGCATGCACATGCATCTTTTGGTAGAAGCGGACGTTGTTTTCTACAAAACGACAAGATATGCATGCGAATGGTGCTTTTGGCAGAACGCGCACGTGGATTTCCTACAAACGACGTGCTAAGCACGCCAATGCTGCTTTTTTAGCACCCGCGCACTTATTTGTGCCAAGCCACTTGATAAGCATGCCCATGCATCTTTCGGTAGACGCGGACGTTGTTTTCCGCAAAACCACAAGATATGCATGCAAATGGTGCTTTTGGCAGAACGCGCACGTGGATTTCTCCCAAACGACGTGCTAAGCTCACCCATGCTGCTCTTTTTAGCACCTACAAGTGGATTTGTGCCAAACCACTTGTTAAGCATGCACATGCAACTTTTGGTAGACGCGGACGTTGTTTCCTGCAAAACCACAAGATATGCATGCAAATGGTGCTTTTTGCAGAACGCGCACGTGGATTTCTACCAAACGACGTGCTAAGCACGCCCATGCTGCTCTTTTTAGCACCCGCGCATAGATTTGTGCCAAACCACTTGTTAAGCATGCACATGCATCTTTTGGTAGACGCGGACGTTGTTTTCTACAAAACGACAAGATATGCATGCAAATGGTGCTTTTGGCAGAACGCGCACGTGGATTTCTACCAAACGACGTGCTAAGCACGCCCATGCAGCTCTTTTTAGCACCCGCGCATGGATTAGTGCCAAACCACTTGTTAAGCATGAACATGCATCTTTTGGTAGACGCGGACGTTGTTTTCTGCAAAACCACAAGATATGCATACAAATGGTGCTTTTCGCAGAACGCGCACGTGGATTTCTATCAAACGACGTGCTAAGCACGCCCATGCAGCTCTTTTTAGCACCCGCCCATGGATTGGTGCCAAACCACTTGTTAAGCATGCACATGCATCTTTTGGTCGACACGGACGTTGTTTTCTGCAAAACCACAAGATATGCATGCAAATGGTGCTTTTGGCAGAACGCGCACGTGGATTTCTACCAAACGACGTGCTAAGCTCGCCCATGCTGCTCTTTTTAGCACCTACAAATGGATTTGTGCCAAACCACTTGTTAAGCATGCACAAGCATCTTTTGGTAGACGCGGACGTTGTTTCCTGCAAAACCACAAGATATGCATGCAAATGGTGCTTTTTGCAGAACGCGCACGTGGATTTCTACCAAACGACGTGCTAAGCACGCCCATGCTCCTCTTTTTAGCACCCGCGCATAGATTTGTGCCAAACCACTTGTTAAGCATGCACATGCATCTTTTGGTAGACGCGGACGTTGTTTTCTGCAAAACCACAAGATATGCATGCAAATGGTGCTTTTGGCAGAACGCGCACGTGGATTCCCTACAAATGACGTGCTAAGCACGCCAATGCTGCTTTTTTAGCACCCGCGCACGGATTTGTGCCAAACCACTTGATAAGCATGCCCATGCATCTTTCGGTAGACGCGGACGTTGTTTTCCGCAAAACCACAAGATATGCATGCAAATGGTGCTTTTGGCAGAACGCGCACGTGGATTTCTACCAAACGACGTGCTAAGCTCGCCCATGCTGCTCTTTTTAGCACCTACAAATGGATTTGTGCCAAACCACTTGTTAAGCATGCACATGCATCTTTTGGTAGACGCGGACGTTGTTTCCTGCAAAACCACAAGATATGCATGCAAATGGTGCTTTTGGCAGAACGCGCACGTGGATTTCTACCAAACGACGTGCTAAGCACGCCCATGCTGCTCTTTTTAGCACCCGCGCATAGATTTGCGCCAAACCACTTGTTAAGCATGCACATGCATCTTTTGGTAGAAGCGGACGTTGTTTTCTACAAAACGACAAGATATGCATGCAAATGGTGCTTTTGGCGAACGCGCACGTGGATTTCTACCAAACGACGTGCTAAGCACGCCCATGCAGCTCTTTTTAGCACCCGCGCGTGGATTTGTGCCAAACCACTTGTTAAGCATGAACATGCATCTTTTGGTAGACGCGGACGTTGTTTTCTGCAAAACCACAAGATATGCATACAAATGGTGCTTTTGGCAGAACGTGCACGTGGATTTCTACCAAACGACGTGCTAAGCACGCCCATGCAGCTATTTTTAGCACCCGCGCATGGATTTGTGCCAAACCACTTGTTAAGCATGCACATGCATCTTTTGGTAGACGCGGACGTTGTTTTCTACAAAACCACAAGATATGCATGCAAATGGTGCTTTTGGCAGAACGCGCACGTGGATTTCTACCAAACGACGTGCTAAGCTCGCCCATGCTGCTCTTTTTAGCACCTACAAATGGATTTGTGCCAAACCACTTGTTAAGCATGCACATGCATCTTTTGGTAGACGCGGACGTTGTTTCCTGCAAAACCACAAGATATGCATGCAAATGGTGCTTTTTGGAGAACGCGCACGTGGATTTCTACCAAACGACGTGCTAAGCACGCCCATGCTGCTCTTTTTAGCACCCGCGCATGGATTTGTGCCAAACCACTTGTCAAGCATGCTCATGCATCTTTTGGTTGACGCGGACGTTGTTTTCTGCAAAACCACAAGATATGCATGAAAATGGTGCTTTTGGCAGAACGCGCACGTGGATTTCTACCAAACATCGTGCTAAGCACGCGCATGCTGCTCTTTTTAGCACCCGCGCATGGATTTGTGCCAAACCACTTGTTAAGCATGCACATGCATCTTTTGGTGGACGCGGACGTTGTTTTCTGCAAAACGACAAGATATGCATGCAAATGGTGCTTTTGGCAGAACGCGCACGTGGATTTCTACCAAACGACGTGCTAAGCTCGCCCATGCTGCTCTTTTTAGCACCTACAAATGGATTTGTGCCAAACCACTTGTTAAGCATGCACATGCATCTTTTGGTAGACGCGGACGTTGTTTCCTGCAAAACCACAAGATATGCATGCAAATGGTGCTTTTTGCAGAACGCGCACGTGGATTTCTACCAAACGACGTGCTAAGCACGCCCATGCTGCTCTTTTTAGCACCCGCGCATGGATTTGTGCCAAACCACTTGTCAAGTATGCTCATGCATCTTTTGGTAGACGCGGACGTTGTTTTCTGCAAAACCACAAGATATGCATGCAAATGGTGCTTTTGGCAGAACGCCCACGTGGATTCCCTACAAACGACGTGCTAAGCACGCCAATGCTGCTTTTTTAGCACCCGCGCACGGATTTGTGCCAAACCACTTGATAAGCATGCCCATGCAACTTTCGGTAGACGCGGACGTTGTTTTCCGCAAAACCACAAGATGTGCATGCAAATGGTGCTTTTGGCAGAACGCGCACGTCGATTTCTACCAAACGACGTGCTAAGCTCGCCCATGCTGCTCTTTTTAGCACCTACAAATGGATTTGTGCCAAACCACTTGTTAAGCATGCACATGCATCTTTTGGTAGACGCGGACGTTGTTTCCTGCAAAACCACGAGATATGCATGCAAATGGTGCTTTTTGCAGAACGCGCACGTGGATTTCTACCAAACGACGTGCTAAGCACGCCCATGCTGCTCTTTTTAGCAACCGCGCTTGGATTTGTGCCAAACCACTTGTCAAGCATGCTCATGCATCTTTTGGTTGACGCGGACGTTGTTTTCTGCAAAACCACAAGATATGCATGCAAATGGTGCTTTTGGCAGAACGCGCACGTGGATTTCTACCAAACAACCTGCTAAGCACGCGCATGCTGCTTTTTTTAGCACCCGCGCATGGATTTGTGCCAAACCACTTGTTATGCATGCACATGCATCTTTTGGTAGACGCGGACGTTGTTTTCTGCAAAACGACAAGATATGCATGCAAATGGTGCTTTTGGCAGAACGCGCACGTGGATTTCCATCAAACGACGTGCTAAGCTCGCCCATGCTGCTCTTTTTAGCACCTTCAAATGGATTTGTGCCAAACCAATTGTTAAGCATGCACATGCATCTTTTGGTAGACGCGGACGTTGTTTCCTGCAAAACCACAAGATATGCATGCAAATGGTGCTTTTTGCAGAACGCGCTCGTGGATTTCTACCAAACGACGTGCTAAGCACGCCCATGCTGCTCTTTTTAGCACCCGCGCATGGATTTGTGCCAAACCACTTGTCAAGCATGCTCATGCATCTTTTGGGAGACGCGGACGTTGTTTTCTGCAAAACCACAAGATATGCATGCTAATGGTGCTTTTGGCAGAACGCGCACGTGGATTTCTACCAAACGACTTGCTAAGCACGCCCATGCAGCTATTTTTAGCACCCGCGCATGGATTTGTGCCAAACCACTTGTTAAGCATGAACATGCATCTTTTGGTAGACGCGGACGTTGTTTTCTGCAAAACCACAAGATAAGTATGCAAATGGTGCTTTTCGCAGAACGCGCACTTGGATTTCTACCAAACGACGTGCTAAGCTCGCCCATGCTGCTCTGTTTAGCACCTACAAATGGATTTGTGCCAAACCACTTGTTAAACATGCACAAGCATCTTTTGGTAGACGCGGACGTTGTTTCCTGCAAAACCACAAGATATGCATGCAAATGGTGCTTTTTGCAGAACACGCACGTGGATTTCTACCAAACGACGTGCTAAGCACGCCAATGCTGCTCTTTTTAGCACCCACGCATGGATTTGTGCCAAACCACTTGTTGAGCATGCACATACATGTTTTGGGAGACGCGGACGTTGTTTCCTGCAAAACCAAAAGATATGCATGCAAATGGTGCTTTTTGCAGAACGCGCACGTGGATTTCTACCAAACGACGTGCGAAGCACGCCCATGCTGCTCTTTTTAGCACCCGCGCATGGATTTATGCCAAACCACTTGGTGTGCATGCACATGCATTTTTTGGTAGACGCGGACGTTGTTTTCTGCAAAACCACAAGGTATGCATGCAAATGGTGCTTTTGGCAGACCGCGCACGTGGATTTCTACCAAACGACGGGCTAAGCACGCCGGTGCTGCTCTTGTTAGCGCACGCGCATGGATTTATGCCAAACCGCTTGTCAAGCATGCTCATGCATCTTTTGGTAGACGCGGACGTTGTTTTCTGCAAAACCACAAGATATGCATGCAAATGGTGCTTTTGGCAGAACGCGCACGTGGATTTCTACCAAACGACGTGCTAAGCACGCCCATGCTGCTCTTTTTAGCACCCGCGTATAGATTTGAGCCAAACCACTTGTTAAGCATGCACATGCATCTTTTGGTAGACGCGGACGTTGTTTTCTACAAAACGACAAGATATGCATGCAAATGGTGCTTTTGGCAGAACGCGCACGTGGATTTCTACCAAACGACGTGCTAAGCTCGCCCATGCTGCTCTTTTTAGCACCTACAAATGGATTTGTGCCAAACCACTTGTTAAGCATGCACAAGCATCTTTTGGTAGACGCGGACGTTGTTTCCTGCAAAACCACGAGATATGCATGCAAATGGTGCTTTTTGCAGAACGCGCACGTGGATTTCTACCAAACGACGTGCTAAGCACGCCCATGCTGCTCTTTTTAGCAACCGCGCATGGATTTGTGCCAAACCACTTGTCAAGCATGCTCATGCATCTTTTGGTTGACGCGGACGTTGTTTTCTGCAAAACCACAAGATATGCATGCAAATGGTGCTTTTGGCAGAACGCGCACGTGGATTTCTACCAAACAACCTGCTAAGCACGCGCATGCTGCTCTTTTTAGCACCCGCGCATGGATTTGTGCCAAACCACTTGTTATGCATGCACATGCATCTTTTGGTAGACGCGGACGTTGTTTTCTGCAAAACGACAAGATATGCATGCAAATGGTGCTTTTGGCAGAACGCGCACGTGGATTTCTACCAAACGACGTGCTAAGCACGCCCATGCAGCTCTTTTTAGCACCCGCGCATGGATTTGTGCCAAACCACTTGTTAAGCATGCACATGCATGTTTTTGTAGACGCGGACGTTGTTTCCTGCAAAACCACAAGATATGCATGCAAATGGTGCTTTTTGCAGAACGCGCACGTGGATTTCTACTAAACGACGTGCGAAGCACGCGCATGCTGCTCTTTTTAGCACCCGTGCATGGATTTGTGCCAAACCACTTGTCAAGCATGCTCATGCATCTTTTGGTAGACGCGGACGTCGTTTTCTGCAAAACCACAAGATATGCATGCAAATGGTGCATTTGGCAGAACGCGCACGTGGATTTCTACCAAACGACGTGCTAAGCACGCCCATGCTGCTCTTTTTAGCACCCGCGCATGGATTTGTGCCAAACCACTTGTTAAGCATGCACATGCATCTTTTGGTAGACGCGGACGTTGTTTTCTGCAAAACGACAAGATATGCATGCAAATGGTGCTTTTTGTAGAACGCGCACGTGGATTTCTACAAAACCACGTGCTAAGCACGCCCATGCAGCTCTTTTTAGCACCCGGGCATGGATTTGTGCCAAACAACTTGTTAAGCATGCACATGCATCTTTTGGTAGACGCGGACGTTGTTTCCTGCAAAACCACAAGATATGCATGCAAATGGTGCTTTTTGCAGAACGCGCACGTGGATTTCTACCAAACGACGTGCTACGCACGCCCATGCTGCTCTTTTTAGCACCCGCGCATGGATTTGTGCCAAACCGTTTGTCAAGCATGCTCATGCATCTTTTGGTTGACGCGGACGTTGTTTTCTGCAAAACCACAAGATATGCATGCAAATGGTGCTTTTGGCAGAACGCGCACGTGGATTTCTACCAAACAACGTGCTAAGCACGCGCATGCTGCTCTTTTTAGCACCCGCACATGGATTTGTGCCAAACCACTTGTTAAGCATGCACATGCATCTTTTGGTAGACGCGGACGTTGTTTTCTGCAAAACCACAAGATATGCATGCAAATGGTGCTTTTGGCAGAACGCGCACGTGGATTTCTACCCAACGACGTGCTAAGCTCGCCCATGCTGCTCTTTTTAGCACCTACAAATGGATTTGTGCCAAACCACTTGTTAAGCATGCACATGCATCTTTTGGTAGACGCGGACGTTGTTTCCTGCAAAACCACAAGATATGCATGCAAATGGTGCTTTTTGCAGAACACGCACGTGGATTTCTACCAAACGACGTGCTAAGCACGCCAATGCTGCTCTTTTTAGCACCCACGCATGGATTTGTGCCAAACCACTTGTTGAGCATGCACATACATGTTTTGGTAGACGCGGACGTTGTTTCCTGCAAAACCACAAGATATGCATGCAAATGGTGCTTTTTGCAGAACGCGCACGTGGATTTCTACCAAACGACGTGCGAAGCACGCCCATGCTGCTCTTTTTAGCACCCGCGCATGGATTTAGGCCAAACCACTTGGTGTGCATGCACATGCATTTTTTGGTAGACGCGGACGTTGTTTTCTGCAAAACCACAAGGTATGCATGCAAATGGTGCTTTTGGCAGACCGCGCACGTGGATTTCTACCAAACGACGGGCTAAGCACGCCGGTGCTGCTCTTGTTAGCGCACGCGCATGGATTTATGCCAAACCGCTTGTCAAGCATGCTCATGCATCTTTTGGTAGACGCGGACGTTGTTTTCTGCAAAACCACAAGATATGCATGCAAATGGTGCTTTTGGCAGAACGCGCACGTGGATTTCTACCAAACGACGTGCTAAGCACGGCCATGCTGCTCTTTTTAGCACCCGCGTATAGATTTGTGCCAAACCACTTGTTAAGCATGCACATGCATCTTTTGGTAGACGCGGACGTTGTTTTCTACAAAACGACAAGATATGCATGCAAATGGTGCTTTTGGCAGAACGCGCACGTGGATTTCTACCAAACGACGTGCTAAGCTCGCCCATGCTGCTCTTTTTAGCACCTACAAATGGATTTGTGCCAAACCACTTGTTAAGCATGCACAAGCATCTTTTGGTAGACGCGGACGTTGTTTCCTGCAAAACCACGAGATATGCATGCAAATGGTGCTTTTTGCAGAACGCGCACGTGGATTTCTACCAAACGACGTGCTAAGCACGCCCATGCTGCTCTTTTTAGCAACCGCGCATGGATTTGTGCCAAACCACTTGTCAAGCATGCTCATGCATCTTTTGGTTGACGCGGACGTTGTTTTCTGCAAAACCACAAGATATGCATGCAAATGGTGCTTTTGGCAGAACGCGCACGTGGATTTCTACCAAACAACCTGCTAAGCACGCGCATGCTGCTCTTTTTAGCACCCGCGCATGGATTTGTGCCAAACCACTTGTTATGCATGCACATGCATCTTTTGGTAGACGCGGACGTTGTTTTCTGCAAAACGACAAGATATGCATGCAAATGGTGCTTTTGGCAGAACGCGCACGTGGATTTCTACCAAACGACGTGCTAAGCACACCCATGCAGCTCTTTTTAGCACCCGCGCATGGATTTGTGCCAAACCACTTGTTAAGCATGCACATGCATGTTTTTGTAGACGCGGACGTTGTTTCCTGCAAAACCACAAGATATGCATGCAAATGGTGCTTTTTGCAGAACGCGCACGTGGATTTCTACTAAACGACGTGCGAAGCACGCGCATGCTGCTCTTTTTAGCACCCGTGCATGGATTTGTGCCAAACCACTTGTCAAGCATGCTCATGCATCTTTTGGTAGACGCGGACGTCGTTTTCTGCAAAACCACAAGATATGCATGCAAATGGTGCATTTGGCAGAACGCGCACGTGGATTTCTACCAAACGACGTGCTAAGCACGCCCATGCTGCTCTTTTTAGCACCCGCGCATGGATTTGTGCCAAACCACTTGTTAAGCATGCACATGCATCTTTTGGTAGACGCGGACGTTGTTTTCTGCAAAACGACAAGATATGCATGCAAATGGTGCTTTTTGTAGAACGCGCACGTGGATTTCTACAAAACCACGTGCTAAGCACGCCCATGCAGCTCTTTTTAGCACCCGGGCATGGATTTGTGCCAAACAACTTGTTAAGCATGCACATGCATCTTTTGGTAGACGCGGACGTTGTTTCCTGCAAAACCACAAGATATGCATGCAAATGGTGCTTTTTGCAGAACGCGCACGTGGATTTCTACCAAATGACGTGCTACGCACGCCCATGCTGCTCTTTTTAGCACCCGCGCATGGATTTGTGCCAAACCGTTTGTCAAGCATGCTCATGCATCTTTTGGTTGACGCGGACGTTGTTTTCTGCAAAACCACAAGATATGCATGCAAATGGTGCTTTTGGCAGAACGCGCACGTGGATTTCTACCAAACAACGTGCTAAGCACGCGCATGCTGCTCTTTTTAGCACCCGCACATGGATTTGTGCCAAACCACTTGTTAAGCATGCACATGCATCTTTTGGTAGACGCGGACGTTGTTTTCTGCAAAACCACAAGATATGCATGCAAATGGTGCTTTTGGCAGAACGCGCACGTGGATTTCTACCCAACGACGTGCTAAGCTCGCCCATGCTGCTCTTTTTAGCACCTACAAATGGATTTGTGCCAAACCACTTGTTAAGCATGCACATGCATCTTTTGGTAGACGCGGACGTTGTTTCCTGCAAAACCACAAGATATGCATGCAAATGGTGCTTTTTGCAGAACACGCACGTGGATTTCTACCAAACGACGTGCTAAGCACGCCAATGCTGCTCTTTTTAGCACCCACGCATGGATTTGTGCCAAACCACTTGTTGAGCATGCACATACATGTTTTGGTAGACGCGGACGTTGTTTCCTGCAAAACCACAAGATATGCATGCAAATGGTGCTTTTTGCAGAACGCGCACGTGGATTTCTACCAAACGACGTGCGAAGCACGCCCATGCTGCTCTTTTTAGCACCCGCGCATGGATTTAGGCCAAACCACTTGGTGTGCATGCACATGCATCTTTTGGTAGACGCGGACGTTGTTTTCTGCAAAACCACAAGGTATGCATGCAAATGGTGCTTTTGGCAGACCGCGCACGTGGATTTCTACCAAACGACGGGCTAAGCACGCCGGTGCTGCTCTTGTTAGCGCACGCACATGGATTTATGCCAAACCACTTGTCAAGCATGCTCATGCATCTTTTGGTAGACGCGGACGTTGTTTTCTGCAAAACCACAAGATATGCATGCAAATGGTGCTTTTGGCAGAACGCGCACGTGGATTTCTACCAAACGACGAGCTAAGCACGCCCATGCTGCTCTTTTTAGCACCCGCGTATAGATTTGTGCCAAACCACTTGTTAAGCATGCACATGCATCTTTTGGTAGACGCGGACGTTGTTTTCTACAAAACGACAAGATATGCATGCAAATGGTGCTTTTGGCAGAACGCGCACGTGGATTTCTACCAAACGACGTGCTAAGCACGCCCATGCAGCTCTTTTTAGCACCCGCGCATGGATTTGTGCGAAACCACTTGTTAAGCATGAACATGCATCTTTTGGTAGACGCGGACGTTGTTTTCTGCAAAACCACAAGATATGCATACAAATGGTGCTTTTGGCAGAACGCGCACGTGGATTTCTACCAAACGACGTGCTAAGCACGCCCATGCTGCTCTCTTTAGCACCCGCGCATGGATTTGTGCCAAACCACTTGTTAAGCATGCACATACATCTTTTGGTAGACGCGGACGTTGTTTTCTGCAAAACCACAAGATATGCATGCAAATGGTGCTTTTGGCAGAACGCGCACGTGGATTTCTACCAAACGACGTGCTAATCTCGCCCATGCTGCTCTTTTTAGCACCTACAAATGGATTTGTGCCAAACCACTTGTTAAGCATGCACATGCATCTTTTGGTAGACGCGGACGTTGTTTCCTGCAAAACCACAAGATATGCATGCAAATGGTGCTTTTTGCAGAACACGCACGTGGATTTCTACCAAACGACGCGCTAAGCACGCCAATGCTGCTCTTTTTAGCACCCACGCATGGATTTGTGCCAAACCACTTGTTGAGCATGCACATACATGTTTTGGTAGACGCGGACGTTGTTTCCTGCAAAACCACAAGATATGCATGCAAATGGTGCTTTTTGCAGAACGCGCACGTGGATTTCTACCAAACGACGTGCGAAGCACGCCCATGCTGCTCTTTTTAGCACCCGCGCATGGATTTATGCCAAACCACTTGGTGTGCATGCACATGCATCTTTTGGTAGACGCGGACGTTGTTTTCTGCAAAACCACAAGGTATGCATGCAAATGGTGCTTTTGGCAGACCGCGCACGTGGATTTCTACCAAACGACGGGCTAAGCACGCCGGTGCTGCTCTTGTTAGCGCACGCGCATGGATTTATGCCAAACCACTTGTCAAGCATGCTCATGCATCTTTTGGTAGACGCGGACGTTGTTTTCTGCAAAACCACAAGATATGCATGCAAATGGTGCTTTTGGCAGAACGCGCACGTGGATTTCTACCAAACGACGAGCTAAGCACGCCCATGCTGCTCTTTTTAGCACCCGCGTATAGATTTGTGCCAAACCACTTGTTAAGCATGCACATGCATCTTTTGGTAGACGCGGACGTTGTTTTCTACAAAACGACAAGATATGCATGCAAATGGTGCTTTTGGCAGAACGCGCACGTGAATTTCTACCAAATGACGTGCTAAGCACGCCCATGCAGCTCTTTTTAGCACCCGCGCATGGATTTGTGCGAAACCACTTGTTAAGCATGAACATGCATCTTTTGGTAGACGCGGACGTTGTTTTCTGCAAAACCACAAGATATGCATACAAATGGTGCTTTTGGCAGAACGCGCACGTGGATTTCTACCAAACGACGTGCTAAGCACGCCCATGCTGCTCTCTTTAGCACCCGCGCATGGATTTGTGCCAAACCACTTGTTAAGCATGCACATACATCTTTTGGTAGACGCGGACGTTGTTTTCTGCAAAACCACAAGATATGCATGCAAATGGTGCTTTTGGCAGAACGCGCACGTGGATTTCTACCAAACGACGTGCTAAGCTCGCCCATGCTGCTCTTTTTAGCACCTACAAATGGATTTGTGCCAAACCACTTGTTAAGCATGCACAAGCATCTTTTGGTAGACGCGGACGTTGTTTCCTGCAAAAGCACGAGATATGCATGCAAATGGTGCTTTTTGCAGAACGCGCACCTGGATTTCTACCAAACGACGTGCTAAGCACGCCCATGCTGCTCTTTTTAGCAACCGCGCATGGATTTGTGCCAAACCACTTGTCAAGCATGCTCATGCATCTTTTGGTTGACGCGGACGTTGTTTTCTGCAAAACCACAAGATATGCATGCAAATGGTGCTTTTGGCAGAACGCGCACGTGGATTTCTACCAAACAACCTGCTAAGCACGCGCATGCTGCTCTTTTTAGCACCCGCGCATGGATTTGTGCCAAACCACTTGTTATGCATGCACATGCATCTTTTGGTAGACGCGGACGTTGTTTTCTGCAAAACGACAAGATATGCATGCAAATGGTGCTTTTGGCAGAACGCGCACGTGGATTTCTACCAAACGACGTGCTAAGCACGCCCATGCAGCTCTTTTTAGCACCCGCGCATGGATTTGTGCCAAACCACTTGTTAAGCATGCACATGCATGTTTTTGTAGACGCGGACGTTGTTTCCTGCAAAACCACAAGATATGCATGCAAATGGTGCTTTTTGCAGAACGCGCACGTGGATTTCTACTAAACGACGTGCGAAGCACGCCCATGCTGCTCTTTTTAGCACCCGTGCATGGATTTGTGCCAAACCACTTGTCAAGCATGCTCATGCATCTTTTGGTAGACGCGGACGTCGTTTTCTGCAAAACCACAAGATATGCATGCAAATGGTGCATTTGGCAGAACGCGCACGTGGATTTCCACCAAACGACGTGCTAAGCACGCCCATGCTGCTCTTTTTAGCACCCGAGCATGGATTTGTGCCAAACCACTTGTTAAGCATGCACATGCATCTTTTGGTAGACGCGGACGTTGTTTTCTGCAAAACGACAAGATATGCATGCAAATGGTCCTTTTGGTAGAACGCGCACGTGGATTTCTACAAAACGACGTGCTAAGCACGCCCATGCAGCTCTTTTTAGCACCCGCGCATGGATTTGTGCCAAACAACTTGTTAAGCATGCACATGCATCTTTTGGTAGACGCGGACGTTGTTTCCTGCAAAACCACAAGATATGCATGCAAATGGTGCTATTTGCAGAACGCGCACGTGGATTTCTACCAAACGACGTGCTACGCACGCCCATGCTGCTCTTTTTAGCACCCGCGCATGGATTTGTGCCAAACCATTTGTCACGCATGCTCATGCATCTTTTGGTTGACGCGGACGTTGTTTTCTGCAAAACCACAAGATATGCATGCAAATGGTGCTTTTGGCAGAACGCGCACGTGGATTTCTACCAAACAACGTGCTAAGCTCGCCCATGCTGCTCTTTTTAGCACCTACAAATGGATTTGTGCCAAACCACTTGTTAAGCATGCACATGCATCTTTTGGTAGACGCGGACGTTGTTTCCTGCAAAACCACAAGATATGCATGCAAATGGTGCTTTTGGCAGAACGCGCACGTGCATTTCTACCAAACGACGTACTAAGCACGCCCATGCTGCTCTTTTTAGCACCCGCGCATGGATTTGTGCCAAACCACTTGTTAAGCATGAACATGCATCTTTTGGTAGACGCGGACGTTGTTTTCTGCAAAACCACAAGATAAGTATGCAAATGGTGCTTTTGGCAGAACGCGCACGTGGATTTCTACCAAACGACGTGCTAAGCTCGCCCATGCTGCTCTTTTTAGCACCTACAAATGGATTTGTGCCAAATCACTTGTTAAGCATGCACATGCATCTTTTGGTAGACGCGGACGTTGTTTTCTGCAAAACGACAAGATATGCATGCAAATGGTGCTTTTGGCAGAACGCGCACGTGCATTTCTACCAAACGACTTGCTAAGCACGCCCATGTAGCTCTTTTTAGCACCCGCGCATGGATTTGTGCCAAACCACTTGTTAAGCATGAACATGCATCTTTTGGTAGACGCGGACGTTGTTTTCTGCAAAACCACAAGATAAGTATGCAAATGGTGCTTTTCGCAGAACGCGCACTTGGATTACTACCAAACGACGTGCTAAGCTCGCCCATGCTGCTCTTTTTAGCACCTACAAATGGATTTGTGCCAAACCACTTGTTAAACATGCACAAACATCTTTTGGTAGACGCGGACGTTATTTCCTGCAAAACCACAAGATATGCATGCAAATGGTGCTTTTGGCAGAACGCGCACGTGGATTTCTACCAAACGACGTGCTAAGCACGCCCATGCAGCTCTTTTTAGCACCCGCGCATGGATTTGTGCCAAACCACTTGTTAAGCATGAACATGCATCTTTTGGTAGACGCGGACGTTGTTTTCTGCAAAACCACAAGATATGCATACAAATGGTGCTTTTGGCAGAACGCGCACGTGGATTTCTACCAAACGACGTGCTAAGCACGCCCATGCTGCTCTCTTTAGCACCCGCGCATGGATTTGTGCCAAACCACTTGTTAAGCATGCACATACATCTTTTGGTAGACGCGGACGTTGTTTTCTGCAAAACCACAAGATATGCATGCAAATGGTGCTTTTGGCAGAACGCGCACGTGGATTTCTACCAAACGACGTGCTAAGCTCGCCCATGCTGCTCTTTCTAGCACCTACAAATGGATTTGTGCCAAACCACTTGTTAAGCATGCACAAGCATCTTTTGGTAGACGCGGACGTTGTTTCCTGCAAAACCACGAGATATGCATGCAAATGGTGCTTTTTGCAGAATGCGCACGTGGATTTCTACCAAACGACGTGCTAAGCACGCCCATGCTGCTCTTTTTAGCAACCGCGCATGGATTTGTGCCAAACCACTTGTCAAGCATGCTCATGCATCTTTTGGTTGACGCGGACGTTGTTTTCTGCGAAACCACAAGATATGCATGCAAATGGTGCTTTTGGCAGAACGCGCACGTGGATTTCTACCAAACGACGTGCTAAGCACGCCCATGCAGCTCTTTTTAGCATCCGCGCATGGATTTGTGCCAAACCACTTGTTAAGCATGCACATGCATGTTTTTGTAGACGCGGACGTTGTTTCCTGCAAAACCACAAGATATGCATGCAAATGGTGCTTTTTGCAGAACGCGCACGTGGATTTCTACTAAACGACGTGCGAAGCACGCCCATGCTGCTCTTTTTAGCACCCGTGCATGGATTTGTGCCAAACCACTTGTCAAGCATGCTCATGCATCTTTTGGTAGACGCGGACGTCGTTTTCTGCAAAACCACAAGATATGCATGCAAATGGTGCATTTGGCAGAACGCGCACGTGGATTTCTACCAAACGACGTGCTAAGCACGCCCATGCAGCTCTTTTTAGCACCCGCGCATGGATTTGTGCCAAACCACTTGTTAAGCATGCACATGCATCTTTTGGTAGACGCGGACGTTGTTTTCTGCAAAACGACAATATATGCATGCAAATGGTGCTTTTGGTAGAACGCGCACGTGGATTTCTACAAAACGACGTGCTAAGCACGCCCATGCAGCTCTTTTTAGCACCCGCGCATGGATTTGTGCCAAACAACTTGTTAAGCATGCACATGCATCTTTTGGTAGACGCGGACGTTGTTTCCTGCAAAACCACAAGATATGCATGCAAATGGTGCTTTTTGCAGAACGCGCACGTGGATTTCTACCAAACGACGTGCTACGCACGCCCATGCTGCTCTTTTTAGCACCCGCGCATGGATTTGTGCCAAACCATTTGTCAAGCATGCTCATGCATCTTTTGGTTGACGCGGACGTTGTTTTCTGCAAAACCACAAGATATGCATGCAAATGGTGCTTTTGGCAGAACGCGCACGTGGATTTCTACCAAACGACGTGCTAAGCTCGCCCATGCTGCTCTTTTTAGCACCTACAAATGGATTTGTGCCAAACCACTTGTTGAGCATGCACATACATGTTTTGGTAGACGCGGACGTTGTTTCCTGCAAAACCACAAGATATGCATGCAAATGGTGCTTTTTGCAGAACGCGCACGTGGATTTCTACCAAACGACGTGCGAAGCACGCCCATGCTGCTCTTTTTAGCACCCGCGCATGGATTTATGCCAAACCACTTGGTGTGCATGCACATGCATCTTTTGGTAGACGCGGACGTTGTTTTCTGCAAAACCACAAGGTATGCATGCAAATGGTGCTTTTGGCAGACCGCGCACGTGGATTTCTACCAAACGACGGGCTAAGCACGCCGGTGCTGCTCTTGTTAGCGCACGCGCATGGAATTATGCCAAACCACTTGTCAAGCATGCTCATGCATCTTTTGGTAGACGCGGACGTTGTTTTCTGCAAAACCACAAGATATGCATGCAAATGGTGCTTTTGGCAGAACGCGCACGTGGATTTCTACCAAACGACGTGCTAAGCACGCCCATGCTGCTCTTTTTAGCACCCGCGTATAGATTTGTGCCAAACCACTTGTTAAGCATGCACATGCATCTTTTGGTAGACGCGGACGTTGTTTTCTACAAAACGACAAGATATGCATGCAAATGGTGCTTTTGGCAGAACGCGCACGTGGATTTCTACCAAACGACGTGCTAAGCACGCCCATGCAGCTCTTTTTAGCACCCGCGCATGGATTTGTGCGAAACTACTTGTTAAGCATGAACATGCATCTTTTGGTAGACGCGAACGTTGTTTTCTGCAAAACCACAAGATATGCATGCAAATGGTGCTTTTGGCAGAACGCGCACGTGGATTTCTACAAACGACGTGCTAAGCTCGCCCATGCTGCTCTTATTAACACCTACAAATGGATTTGTGCCAAACCACTTGTTAAGCATGCACATGCATCTTTTGGTAGACGCGGACGTTGTTTTCTGCAAAACGACAAGATATGCATGCAAATGGTGCTTTTGGCAGAACGCGCTCGTGCATTTCTACCAAACGACTTGCTAAGCACGCCCATGCAGCTCTTTTAGCACCCGCGCATGGATTTCTGCCAAACCACTTGTTAAGCATGAACATGCATCTTTTGGTAGACGCGGACGTTGTTTTCTGCAAAACCACAAGATAAGTATGCAAATGGTGCTTTTGGCAGAACGCGCACGTGGATTTCTACCAAACAACGTGCTAAGAACGCGCATGCTGCTCTTTTTAGCACCCGCGCATGGATTTGTGCCAAACCACTTGTTAAGCATGCACATGCATCTTTTGGTAGACGCGGACGTTGTTTTCTGCAAAAGGACAAGATATGCATGCAAATGGTGCTTTTGGCAGAACGCGCACGTGGATTTCTACCAAACGACGTGCTAAGCACGCCCATGCAGCTCTTTTTAGCACCCGCGCATGGATTTGTGCCAAACCACTTGTTAAGCATGCACATACATGTTTTGGTAGACGCGGACGTTGTTTCCTGCAAAACCACAAGATATGCATGCAAATGGTGCCTTTTGCAGAACGCGCACGTGGATTTCTACCAAACGACGTGCGAAGCACGCCCATGCTGCTCTTTTTAGCACCCGCGCATGGATTTATGCCAAACCACTTGTCAAGCATGCTCATGCATCTTTTGGTAGACGCGGACGTCGTTTTCTGCAAAACCACAAGATATGCATGCAAATGGTGCATTTGGCAGAACGCGCACGTGGATTTCTACCAAACGACGTGCTAAGCACGCCCATGCTGCTCTTTTTAGCACCCGCGCATGGATTTGTGCCAAACCACTTGTTAAGCATGCACATGCATCTTTTGGTAGACGCGGACGTTGTTTTCTGCAAAACGACAAGATATGCATGCAAATGGTGCTTTTGGTAGAACGCGCACGTGGATTTCTACAAAACGACGTGCTAAGCACGCCCATGCAGCTCTTTTTAGCACCCGCGCATGGATTTGTGCCAAACCACTTGTTAAGCATGCACATGCATCTTTTGGTAGACGCGGACGTTGTTTTCTGCAAAACCACAAGATATGCATGCAAATGGTGCTTTTGGCAGAACGCGCACGTGGATTTCTACCAAACGACGTGCTAAGCTCGCCCATGCTGCTCTTTTTAGCACCTACAAATGGATTTGTGCCAAAACGCGTTTTAAGCATGCACATGCATCTTTTGGTAGCCGCGGACGCAGTTTTCTGCAAAACCACATGAAATGCATGCAAATGGTGCTTTTGACAGAACGCGCACGTGGATTTCTACCAAACGACGTGAAAAGCATGCCGATGCTGCTCTTTTTAGCACCCGCACATGAATTTGTGCGAAAAACGCGTTTTAAGCATGCACATGCATCTTTTGGTAGACGCGGACGTTGTTTTCGGCAAAACCACAAGATATGCATGCAAATGGTGCTTTTGGCAGAACGCGCACGTGGATTTCTACCAAACGACGTGAAAAGCATGCCGATGCTGCTCTTTTTAGCACCCGCACATGGATTTGTGCCAAAACGCGTTTTAAGCATGCACATGCATCTTTTGGTAGACGCGGACGCAGTTTTCTGCAAAACCACATGAAATGCATGCAAATGGTGCTTTTGGCAGAACGCGCACGTGGATTTCTACCAAACGACGTGAAAAGCATGCCGATGCTGCTCTTTTTAGCCCCCGCACATGGATTTCTGCCAAAACGCGTTTTAAGCGTGCACATGCATCTTTTGGTAGACGCGTACGCAGTTTTCTGCAAAACCACACGATATGCATGCAAGTGGTGCTTTTGGCAGAACGCGCACGTGGATTTCTACCAAACGACGTGAAAAGCATGCCGATGCTGCTCTTTTTAGCACCCGCACATGGATTTGTGCCAAAACGCGTTTTAAGCATGCACATGCATCTTTTGGTAGACGCGGACGCAGTTTTCTGCAAAACCACATGATATGCATGCAAATGGTGCTTTTGGCAGAACGCGCACGTGGATTTCTACCAAACGACGTGAAAAGCATGCCGATGCTGCTCTTTTTAGCACCCGCACATGGATTTGTGCTAAAACGCGTTTTAAGCATGCACATTCATCTTTTGGTAGACGCGGACGCAGTTTTGTGAAAAACCACACGATATGCATGCAAATGGTGCTTTTGGCAGAACGCGCACGTGGATTTCTACCAAACGACGTGAAAAGCATGCCGATGCTGCTCTTTTTAGCACCAGCACATGAATTTGTGCGAAAAACGCGTTTTAAGCATGCACATGCATCTTTTGGTATACGCGGACGCAGTTTTCTGCAAAACCACACGATATGCATGCAAATGGTGCTTTTGGCAGAACGCGCACGTCGATTTCTACCAAACGACGTGAAAAGCATGCCGATGCTGCTCTTTTTAGCACCCGCACATGAATTTGTGCCAAAACGCGTTTAAGCATGCACATGCATCTTTTGGTAGACGCGGACGCAGTTTTCTGCAAAACCACACGATATGCATGCAAATGGTGCTTTTGGCAGAACGCGCACGTGGATTTCTACCAAACGACGTGAAAAGCATACCGATGCTGCTCTTTTTAGCACCCGCACATGGATTTGTGCCAAAACGCGTTTTAAGCATGCCTATGGATCTTTTGGTAGACGCGGACGTAGTTTTCTGCAAAACCACACGATATGCATGCAAATGGTGCTTTTGGCAGAACGCGCACGTGGATTTCTACCAAACGACGTGAAAAGCATGCCGATGCTGCTCTTTTTAGCACCCGCACATGGATTTGTACCAAAACGCGTTTTTAAGCATGCACATGCATCTTTTGTTAGACGCGGACGCAGTTTTCTGCAAAACCACACGATATGCATGCAAATGGTGCTTTTGGCAGAACGCGCACGTGGATTTCTACCAAACGACGTGAAAAGCATGCGATGCTGCTCTTTTTAGCACCCGCACATGGATTTGTGCCAAAACGCGTTTTAAGCATGCACATGCATCTTTTGGTAGACGCGGACGCAGTTTTCTGCAAAACCACATGAAATGCATGCAAATGGTGCTTTTGGCAGAACGCGCACGTGGATTTCTACCAAACGACGTGAAAAGCATGCCGATGCTGCTCTTTTTAGCCCCCGCACATGGATTTGTGCCGAAACGCGTTTTAAGCGTGCACATGCATCTTTTGGTAGACGCGGACGCAGTTTTCTGCAAAACCACACGATATGCATGCAAGTGGTGCTTTTGGCAGAACGCGCACGTGGATTTCTACCAAACGACGTGAAAAGCATGCCGATGCTGCTCTTTTTAGCACCCGCACATGGATTTGTGCAAAACGCGTTTTAAGCATGCACATGCATCTTTTGTAGACGCGGACGCAGTTTTCTGCAAAACCACATGATATGCATGCAAATGGTGCTTTTGGCAGAACGCGCACGTGGATTTCTACCAAACGACGTGAAAAGCATGCCAATGCTGCTCTTTTTAGCACCCGCACATGGATTTGTGCCAAAACGCGTTTTAAGCATGCACATTCATCTTTTGGTAGACGCGGACGCAGTTTTGTGAAAAACCACACGATATGCATGCAAATGGTGCTTTTGGCAGAACGCGCACGTGGATTTCTACCAAACGACGTGAAAAGCATGCCGATGCTGCTCTTTTTAGCACCCGCACATGGATTTGTGCCAAAACGCGTTTTAAGCATGCACATGCATCTTTTGGTAGCCGCGGACGCAGTTTTCTGCAAAACCACATGAAATGCATGCAAATGGTGCTTTTGACAGAACGCGCACGTGGATTTCTACCAAACGACGTGAAAAGCATGCCGATGCTGCTCTTTTTAGCACCCGCACATGAATTTGTGCGAAAAACGCGTTTTAAGCATGCACATGCATCTTTTGGTAGACGCGGACGTTGTTTTCGGCAAAACCACAAGATATGCATGCAAATGGTGCTTTTGGCAGAACGCGCACGTGGATTTCTACCAAACGACGTGAAAAGCATGCCGATGCTGCTCTTTTTAGCACCCGCACATGGATTTGTGCCAAAACGCGTTTTAAGCATGCACATGCATCTTTTGGTAGACGCGGACGCAGTTTTCTGCAAAACCACATGAAATGCATGCAAATGGTGCTTTTGGCAGAACGCGCACGTGGATTTCTACCAAACGACGTGAAAAGCATGCCGATGCTGCTCTTTTTAGCCCCCGCACATGGATTTGTGCCAAAACGCGTTTTAAGCGTGCACATGCATCTTTTGGTAGACGCGTACGCAGTTTTCTGCAAACCCACACGATATGCATGCAAGTGGTGCTTTTGGCAGAACGCGCACGTGGATTTCTACCAAACGACGTGAAAAGCATGCCGATGCTGCTCTTTTTTGCACCCGCACATGGAATTGCGCCAAAACGCGTTTTAAGCATGCACATGCATCTTTTGGTAGACGCGGACGCAGTTTTCTGCAAAACCACACGATATGCATGAAAATGGTGCTTTTGGCAGAACGCGCACGTGGATTTCTACCAAACGACGTGAAAAGCATGCCGATGCTGCTCTTTTTAGCACCCGCACATGGATTTGTGCCAAAACGCGTTTTAAGCATGCACATGCATCTTTTGTTAGACGCGGACGCAGTTTTCTGCAAAACCACATGATATGCATGCAAATGGTGCTTTTGGCAGAACGCGCACGTGGATTTCTACCAAACGACGTGAAAAGCATGCCGATGCTGCTCTTTTTAGCACCCGCACATGGATTTGTGCTAAAACGCGTTTTAAGCATGCACATTCATCTTTTGGTAGACGCGGACGCAGTTTTGTGAAAAACCACACGATATGCATGCAAATGGTGCTTTTGGCAGAACGCGCACGTGGATTTCTACCAAACGACGTGAAAAGCATGCCGATGCTGCTCTTTTTAGCACCAGCACATGAATTTGTGCGAAAAACGCGTTTTAAGCATGCACATGCATCTTTTGGTATACGCGGACGCAGTTTTCTGCAAAACCACACGATATGCATGCAAATGGTGCTTTTGGCAGAACGCGCACGTCGATTTCTACCAAACGACGTGAAAAGCATGCCGATGCTGCTCTTTTTAGCACCCGCACATGAATTTGTGCCAAAACGCGTTTTAAGCATGCACATGCATCTTTTGGTAGACGCGGACGCAGTTTTCTGCAAAACCACACGATATGCATGCAAATGGTGCTTTTGGCAGAACGCGCACGTGGATTTCTACCAAACGACGTGAAAAGCATACCGATGCTGCTCTTTTTAGCACCCGCACATGGATTTGTGCCAAAACGCGTTTTAAGCATGCCTATGGATCTTTTGGTAGACGCGGACGTAGTTTTCTGCAAAACCACACGATATGCATGCAAATGGTGCTTTTGGCAGAACGCGCACGTGGATTTCTACCAAACGACGTGAAAAGCATGCCGATGCTGCTCTTTTTAGCACCCGCACATGGATTTGTACCAAAACGCGTTTTAAGCATGCACATGCATCTTTTGTTAGACGCGGACGCAGTTTTCTGCAAAACCACACGATATGCATGCAAATGGTGCTTTTGGCAGAACGCGCACGTGGATTTCTACCAAACGACGTGAAAAGCATGCCGATGCTGCTCTTTTTAGCACCCGCACATGGATTTGTGCCAAAACGCGTTTTAAGCATGCACATGCATCTTTTGGTAGACGCGGACGCAGTTTTCTGCAAAACCACATGAAATGCATGCAAATGGTGCTTTTGGCAGAACGCGCACGTGGATTTCTACCAAACGACGTGAAAAGCATGCCGATGCTTCTCTTTTTAGCCCCCGCACATGGATTTGTGCCGAAACGCGTTTTAAGCGTGCACATGCATCTTTTGGTAGACGCGGACGCAGTTTTCTGCAAAACCACACGATATGCATGCAAGTGGTGCTTTTGGCAGAACGCGCACGTGGATTTCTACCAAACGACGTGAAAAGCATGCCGATGCTGCTCTTTTTAGCACCCGCACATGGATTTGTGCCAAAACGCGTTTTAAGCATGCACATGCATCTTTTGGTAGACGCGGACGCAGTTTTCTGCAAAACCACACGATATGCATGAAAATGGTGCTTTTGGCAGAACGCGCACGTGGATTTCTACCAAACGACGTGAAAAGCATGCCGATGCTGCTCTTTTTAGCACCCGCACATGGATTTGTGCCAAAACGCGTTTTAAGCATGCACATGCATCTTTTGGTAGACGCGGACGCAGTTTTCTGCAAAACCACATGATATGCATGCAAATGGTGCTTTTGGCAGAACGCGCACGTGGATTTCTACCAAACGACGTGAAAAGCATGCCGATGCTGCTCTTTTTAGCACCCGCACATGGATTTGTGCCAAAACGCGTTTTAAGCATGCACATTCATCTTTTGGTAGACGCGGACGCAGTTTTGTGAAAAACCACACGATATGCATGCAAATGGTGCTTTTGGCAGAACGCGCACGTGGATTTCTACCAAACGACGTGAAAAGCATGCCGATGCTGCTCTTTTTAGCACCAGCACATGAATTTGTGCGAAAAACGCGTTTTAAGCATGCACATGCATCTTTTGGTATACGCGGACGCAGTTTTCTGCAAAACCACACGATATGCATGCAAATGGTGCTTTTGGCAGAACGCGCACGTCGATTTCTACCAAACGACGTGAAAAGTATGCCGATGCTGCTCTTTTTAGCACCCGCACATGAATTTGTGCCAAAACGCGTTTTAAGCATGCACATGCATCTTTTGGTAGACGCGGACGCAGTTTTCTGCAAAACCACACGATATGCATGCAAATGGTGCTTTTGCAGAACGCGCACGTGGATTTCTACCAAACGACGTGAAAAGCATGCCGATGCTGCTCTTTTTAGCACCAGCACATGAATTTGTGCGAAAAACGCGTTTTAAGCATGCACATGCATCTTTTGGTATACGCGGACGCAGTTTTCTGCAAAACCACACGATATGCATGCAAATGGTGCTTTTGGCAGAACGCGCACGTCGATTTCTACCAAACGACGTGAAAAGCATGCCGATGCTGCTCTTTTTAGCACCCGCACATGAATTTGTGCCAAAACGCGTTTTAAGCATGCACATGCATCTTTTGGTAGACGCGGACGCAGTTTTCTGCAAAACCACACGATATGCATGCAAATGGTGCTTTTGGCAGAACGCGCACGTGGATTTCTACCAAACGACGTGAAAAGCATACCGATGCTGCTCTTTTTAGCACCCGCACATGGATTTGTGCCAAAACGCGTTTTAAGCATGCCTATGGATCTTTTGGTAGACGCGGACGTAGTTTTCTGCAAAACCACACGATATGCATGCAAATGGTGCTTTTGGCAGAACGCGCACGTGGATTTCTACCAAACGACGTGAAAAGCATGCCGATGCTGCTCTTTTTAGCACCCGCACATGGATTTGTACCAAAACGCGTTTTAAGCATGCACATGCATCTTTTGTTAGACGCGGACGCAGTTTTCTGCAAAACCACACGATATGCATGCAAATGGTGCTTTTGGCAGAACGCGCACGTGGATTTCTACCAAACGACGTGAAAAGCATGCCGATGCTGCTCTTTTTAGCACCCGCACATGGATTTGTGCCAAAACGCGTTTTAAGCATGCACATGCATCTTTTGGTAGACGCGGACGCAGTTTTCTGCAAAACCACATGAAATGCATGCAAATGGTGCTTTTGGCAGAACGCGCACGTGGATTTCTACCAAACGACGTGAAAAGCATGCCGATGCTGCTCTTTTTAGCCCCCGCACATGGATTTGTGCCGAAACGCGTTTTAAGCGTGCACATGCATCTTTTGGTAGACGCGGACGCAGTTTTCTGCAAAACCACACGATATGCATGCAAGTGGTGCTTTTGGCAGAACGCGCACGTGGATTTCTACCAAACGACGTGAAAAGCATGCCGATGCTGCTCATTTTAGCACCCGCACATGGATTTGTGCCAAAACGCGTTTTAAGCATGCACATGCATCTTTTGGTAGACGCGGACGCAGTTTTCTGCAAAACCACACGATATGCATGAAAATGGTGCTTTTGGCAGAACGCGCACGTGGATTTCTACCAAACGACGTGAAAAGCATGCCGATGCTGCTCTTTTTAGCACCCGCACATGGATTTGTGCCAAAACGCGTTTTAAGCATGCACATGCATCTTTTGGTAGACGCGGACGCAGTTTTCTGCAAAACCACATGATATGCATGCAAATGGTGCTTTTGGCAGAACGCGCACGTGGATTTCTACCAAACGACGTGAAAAGCATGCCGATGCTGCTCTTTTTAGCACCCGCACATGGATTTGTGCCAAAACGCGTTTTAAGCATGCACATTCATCTTTTGGTAGACGCGGACGCAGTGTTGTGAAAAACCACACGATATGCATGCAAATGGTGCTTTTGGCAGAACGCGCACGTGGATTTCTACCAAACGACGTGAAAAGCATGCCGATGCTGCTCTTTTTAGCACCAGCACATGAATTTGTGCGAAAAACGCGTTTTAAGCATGCACATGCATCTTTTGGTATACGCGGACGCAGTTTTCTGCAAAACCACACGATATGCATGCAAATGGTGCTTTTGGCAGAACGCGCACGTCGATTTCTACCAAACGACGTGAAAAGTATGCCGATGCTGCTCTTTTTAGCACCCGCACATGAATTTGTGCCAAAACGCGTTTTAAGCATGCACATGCATCTTTTGGTAGACGCGGACGCAGTTTTCTGCAAAACCACACGATATGCATGCAAATGGTGCTTTTGGCAGAACGCGCACGTGGATTTCTACCAAACGACGTGAAAAGCATACCGATGCTGCTCTTTTTAGCACCCGCACATGGATTTTTGCCAAAACGCCTTTTAAGCATGCACATGCATCTTTTGGTAGACGCGGACGCAGTTTTCTGCAAAACCACACGATACGCATGCAAATGGTGCTTTTGGCAGAACGCGCACGTGGATTTCTACCAAACGACGTGAAAAGCATGCCGATGCTGCTCCTTTTAGCACCCGCACATGGATTTGTGCCAAAACGCGTTTTAAGCGTGCACATGCATCTTTTGGTAGACGCGGACGCAGTTTTCTATAAAACCACACGATATGCATGCAAATGGTGCTTTTGGCAGAACGCGCACGTGGATTTCTACCAAACAACGTGAAAAGCATGCCGATGCTGCTCTTTTTAGCACCCGCACATGGATTTGTGCCAAAACGCGTTTTAAGCATGCACATGCATCTTTTGGTAGACGCGGACGCAGTTTTCTGCGAAACCACACGATATGCATGCAAATGGTGCTTTTGACAGAACGCGCACATGGATTTTTACCAAACGACGTGAAGAGCATGCCGATGCTGCTCTTTTTAGCACCCGCACATGGATTTGTGCCAAAACGCGTTTTAAGCATGCACATGCATCTTTTGGTAGACGCGGACGCAGTTTTCTGCAAAACCACACGATATGAATGCAAATGGTGCTTTTGGCAGAACGCGCACGTGGATTTCTACCAAACGACGTGAAAAGCATGCCGATGCTGCTCTTTTTAGCACCCGCACATGGATTTCTGCCAAAACGCGTTTTAAGCATGCACATGCATCTTTTGGTAGACGCGGACGCAGTTTTCTGAAAAACCACACGATATGCATGCAAATGGTGCTTTTGGCAGAACGCGCAGGTGGATTTCTACCAAACGACGTGAAAAGCATGCCGATGCAGCTCTTTTTAGCACCCGCACATGGATTTGTGCCAAAACGCGTTTTGAGCATGCACATGCATCTTTTGGTAGACGCGGACGCAGTCTTCTGCGAAACCACACGATATGCATGCAAATGGTGCTTTTGACAGAACGCGCACGTGGATTTTTACGAAACGACGTGAAGAGCATGCCGATGCTGCTCTTTTTAGCACCCGCACATGGATTTGTGCCAAAACGCGTTTTAAGCATGCACATGCATCTTTTGGTAGACGCGGACGCAGTTTTCTGCAAAACCACACGATATGAATGCAAATGGTGCTTTTGGCAGAACGCGCACGTGGATTTCTACCAAACGACGTGAAAAGCATGGCGATGCTGCTCTTTTTAGCACCCGCAAATGGATTTGTGCCAAAACGCGTTTTAAGCATGCACATGCATCTTTTGGTAGACGCGGACGCAGTTTTCTGAAAAACCACACGATATGCATGCAAATGGTGCTTTTGGCAGAACGCGCAGGTGGATTTCTACCAAACGACGTGAAAAGCATGCCGATGCTGCTCTTTTTAGCACCCGAACATGGATTTGTGCCAAAACGCGATTTAAGCATGCACATGCATCTTTTGGTAGACGCGGACGCAGTTTTCTGCAAAACCACACGACATGCATGCAAATGGTGCTTTTGGTAGAACGCGCACGTGGATTTCTACCAAACGACGTGAAAAGCATGCCGATGCAGCTCTTTTTAGCACCCGCACATGGATTTGTGCCAAAACGCGTTTTAAGCATGCACATGCATCTTTTGGTCGACGCGGACGCAGTTTTCTGGAAAACCACACGATATGCATGCAAATGGTGCTTTTGGCAGAACGCGAACGTGGATTTCTACCAAACGACGTGAAAAGCATGCCGATGCTGCTCTTTTTAGCACCCGCACATGGATTTGTGCCAAAACGCGTTTTAAGCATGCACATGCATCTTTTGGTAGACGCGGACGCAATTTTCTGCAAAACCACACGATATGCAAGCAAATGGTGCTTTTGGCAGAACGCGCACGTGGACTTCTACCAAACGACGTGAAAAGCATGCCGATGCTGCTCTTTTTTGCACCCGCACATGGATTTGTGCCAAAACGCGTTTTAAGCATGCACATGCATCTTTTGGTAGACGCGGACGCAGTTTTCTGCAAAACCACACGATATGCATGCAAATGGTGCTTTTGGCAGAACGCGCACGTGGAGTTCTACCAAACGACGTGAAAAGCATGCCGATGCTGCTCTTTTTAGCACCCGCACATGGATTTGTGCCAAAACGCGTTTTAAGCATGCACATGCATCTTTTGGTAGACGCGGACGCAGTTTTCTGCAAAACCACACGATATGCATGCAAATGGTGCTTTTGGCAGAACGCGCACGTGGATTTCTACCAACCGACGTGAAAAGCATGCCGATGCTGCTCTTTTTAGCACCCGCACATGGATTTGTGCCAAAACGCGTTTTAAGCATGCACATGCATCTTTTGGTGGACGCGGACGCAGTTTTCTGCAAAACCACACGATATGCATGCAAATGGTGCTTTTGGCAGAACGCGCACGTGGATTTCTACCAAACGACGTGAAAAGCATTCCGATGCTGCTCTTTTTAGCACCCGCACATGTATTTGTGCCAAAACGCGTTTTAAGCATGCACATGCATCTTTTGGTAGACGCGGACGCAGTTTTCTGCAAAACCACATGAAATGCATGCAAATGGTGCTTTTGGCAGAACGCGCACGTGGATTTCTACCAAACGACGTGAAAAGCATGCCGATGCTGCTCTTTTTAGCACCCGCACATGGATTTGTGCCAAAACGCGTTTTAAGCATGCACATGCATCTTTTGGTAGACGCGGACGCAGTTTTCTGCAATACCACACGATATGCATGCAAATGGTGCTTTTGGCAGAACGCGCAGGTGGATTTCTACCAAACGACGTGAAAAGCATGCCGATGCTGCTCTTTTTAGCACCCGAACATGGATTTGTGCCAAAACGCGATTTAAGCATGCACATGCATCTTTTGGTAGACGCGGACGCAGTTTTCTGCAAAACCACACGACATGCATGCAAATGGTGCTTTTGGTAGAACGCGCACGTGGATTTCTACCAAACGACGTGAAAAGTATGCCGATGCTGCTCTTTTTAGCACCCGCACATGAATTTGTGCCAAAACGCGTTTTAAGCATGCACATGCATCTTTTGGTAGACGCGGACGCAGTTTTCTGCAAAACCACACGATATGCATGCAAATGGTGCTTTTGGCAGAACGCGCACGTGGATTTCTACCAAACGACGTGAAAAGCATACCGATGCTGCTCTTTTTAGCACCCGCACATGGATTTTTGCCAAAACGCCTTTTAAGCATGCACATGCATCTTTTGGTAGACGCGGACGCAGTTTTCTGCAAAACCACACGATACGCATGCAAATGGTGCTTTTGGCAGAACGCGCACGTGGATTTCTACCAAACGACGTGAAAAGCATGCCGATGCTGCTCCTTTTAGCACCCGCACATGGATTTGTGCCAAAACGTGTTTTAAGCGTGCACATGCATCTTTTGGTAGACGCGGACGCAGTTTTCTATAAAACCACACGATATGCATGCAAATGGTGCTTTTGGCAGAACGCGCACGTGGATTTCTACCAAACAACGTGAAAAGCATGCCGATGCTGCTCTTTTTAGCACCCGCACATGGATTTGTGCCAAAACGCGTTTTAAGCATGCACATGCATCTTTTGGTAGACGCGGACGCAGTTTTCTGCGAAACCACACGATATGCATGCAAATGGTGCTTTTGACAGAACGCGCACATGGATTTTTACCAAACGACGTGAAGAGCATGCCGATGCTGCTCTTTTTAGCACCCGCACATGGATTTGTGCCAAAACGCGTTTTAAGCATGCACATGCATCTTTTGGTAGACGCGGACGCAGTTTTCTGCAAAACCACACGATACGCATGCAAATGGTGCTTTTGGCAGAACGCGCGCGTGGATTTCTACCAAACGACGTGAAAAGCATGCCGATGCTGCTCTTTTTAGCACCCGCACATGGATTTGTGCCAAAACGCGTTTTAAGCATGCACATGCATCTTTTGGTAGACGCGGACCCAGTTTTCTGCAAAACCACACGATATGCATGCAAATGGTGCTTTTGGCAGAACGCGCACGTGGATTTCTACCAAACGACGTGAAAAGCATGCCGATGCTGCTCTTTTTAGCACCCGCACATGGATTTGTGCCAAAACGCGTTTTCAGCATGCACATGCATCTTTTGGTAGACGCGGACGCAGTTTTCTGCAAAACCACACGATATGCATGCAAATGGTGCTTTTGGCAGAACGCGCACGTGGATTTCTACCAAACGACGTGAAAAGCATGCCGATGCTGCTCTTTTTAGCACCCGCACATGAATTTGTGCCGAAACGCGTTTTGAGCGTGCACGTGCATCTTTTGGTAGACGCGGTCGCAGTTTTCTGCAAAACCACACGATATGCATGCAAATGGTGCTTTTGGCAGAACGCGCACGTGGATTTCTACCAAACGACGGGAAAAGCATGCCGATGCTGCTCTTTTTAGCACCCGCACATGGATTTGTGCCAAAACGCGTTTTAAGCATGCACATGCATCTTTTGGTAGACGCGGACGCAGTTTTCTGCAAAACCACACGATATGCATGCAAATGGTGCTTTTGGCAGAACGCGCACGTGGACTTCTACCAAACGACGTGAAAAGCATGCCGATGCTGCTCTTTTTTGCACCCGCACATGGATTTGTGCCAAAACGCGTATTAAGCATGCACATGCATCTTTTGGTAGACGCGGACGCAGTTTTCTGCAAAACCACACGATATGCATGCAAATGGTGCTTTTGGCAGAACGCGCACGTGGAGTTCTACCAAACGACGTGAAAAGCATGCCGATGCTGCTCTTTTTAGCACCCGCACATGGATTTGTGCCAAAACGCGTTTTAAGCATGCACATGCATCTTTTGGTAGACGCGGACGCAGTTTTCTGCAAAACCACACGATATGCATGCAAATGGTGCTTTTGGCAGAACGCGCACGTGGATTTCTACCAAACGACGTGAAAAGCATGCCGATGCTGCTCTTTTTAGCACCCGCACATGGATTTGTGCCAAAACGCGTTTTAAGCATGCACATGCATCTTTTGGTGGACGCGGACGCAGTTTTCTGCAAAACCACACGATATGCATGCAAATGGTGCTTTTGGCAGAACGCGCACGTGGATTTCTACCAAACGACGTGAAAAGCATGCCGATGCTGCTCTTTTTAGCACCCGCACATGGATTTGTGCCAAAACGCGTTTTAAGCATGCACATGCATCTTTTGGTAGACGCGGACGCAGTTTTCTGCAAAACCACATGAAATGCATGCAAATGGTGCTTTTGGCAGAACGCGCACGTGGATTTCTACCAAACGACGTGAAAAGCATGCCGATGCTGCTCTTTTTAGCCCCCGCACATGGATTTGTGCCAAAACGCGTTTTAAGCGTGCACATGCATCTTTTGGTAGACGCGGACGCAGTTTTCTGCAAAACCACACGATATGCATGCAAATGGTGCTTTTGGCAGAACGCGCACGGGGATTTATACCAAACGACGTGAAAAGCATGCCGATGCTGCTCTTTTTAGCACCCGCACATGGATTTGTGCCAAAACGCGTTTTAAGCATGCACATGCATCTTTTGGTAGACGCGGACGCAGTTTTCTGCAATACCACACGATATGCATGCAAATGGTGCTTTTGGCAGAACGCGCAAGTGGATTTCTACCAAACGACGTGAAAAGCATGCCGATGCTGCTCTTTTTAGCACCCGCACATGAATTTGTGCCAAAACGCGTTTTAAGCATGCACATGCATCTTTTGGTAGACGCGGACGCAGTTTTGTGAAAAACCACACGATATGCATGCAAATGGTGCTTTTGGCAGAACGCGCACGTGGATTTCTACCAAACGACGTGAAAAGCATGCCGATGCTGCTCTTTTTAGCACCCGCACATGAATTTGTGCGAAAACGCGTTTTAAGCATGCACATGCATCTTTTGGTAGACGCGGACGCAGTTTTCTGCAAAACCACACGATATGCATGCAAATGGTGCTTTTGGCAGAACGCGCACGTCGATTTCTACCAAACGACGTGAAAAGCATGCCGATGCTGCTCTTTTTAGCACCCGCACATGGATTTGTGCCAAAACGCGTTTTAAGCATGCACATGCATCTTTTGGTAGACGCGGACGCAGTTTTCTGCAAAACCACACGATATGCATGCAAATGGTGCTTTTGGCAGAACGCGCACGTGGACTTCTACCAAACGACGTGAAAAGCATGCCGATGCTGCTCTTTTTTGCACCCGCACATGGATTTGTGCCAAAACGCGTATTAAGCATGCACATGCATCTTTTGGTAGACGCGGACGCAGTTTTCTGCAAAACCACACGATATGCATGCAAATGGTGCTTTTGGCAGAACGCGCACGTGGAGTTCTACCAAACGACGTGAAAAGCATGCCGATGCTGCTCTTTTTAGCACCCGCACATGGATTTGTGCCAAAACGCGTTTTAAGCATGCACATGCATCTTTTGGTAGACGCGGACGCAGTTTTCTGCAAAACCACACGATATGCATGCAAATGGTGCTTTTGGCAGAACGCGCACGTGGATTTCTACCAAACGACGTGAAAAGCATGCCGATGCTGCTCTTTTTAGCACCCGCACATGGATTTGTGCCAAAACGCGTTTTAAGCATGCACATGCATCTTTTGGTGGACGCGGACGCAGTTTTCTGCAAAACCACACGATATGCATGCAAATGGTGCTTTTGGCAGAACGCGCACGTGGATTTCTACCAAACGACGTGAAAAGCATGCCGATGCTGCTCTTTTTAGCACCCGCACATGGATTTGTGCCAAAACGCGTTTTAAGCATGCACATGCATCTTTTGGTAGACGCGGACGCAGTTTTCTGCAAAACCACATGAAATGCATGCAAATGGTGCTTTTGGCAGAACGCGCACGTGGATTTCTACCAAACGACGTGAAAAGCATGCCGATGCTGCTCTTTTTAGCCCCCGCACATGGATTTGTGCCAAAACGCGTTTTAAGCGTGCACATGCATCTTTTGGTAGACGCGGACGCAGTTTTCTGCAAAACCACACGATATGCATGCAAATGGTGCTTTTGGCAGAACGCGCACGGGGATTTATACCAAACGACGTGAAAAGCATGCCGATGCTGCTCTTTTTAGCACCCGCACATGGATTTGTGCCAAAACGCGTTTTAAGCATGCACATGCATCTTTTGGTAGACGCGGACGCAGTTTTCTGCAATACCACACGATATGCATGCAAATGGTGCTTTTGGCAGAACGCGCAAGTGGATTTCTACCAAACGACGTGAAAAGCATGCCGATGCTGCTCTTTTTAGCACCCGCACATGAATTTGTGCCAAAACGCGTTTTAAGCATGCACATGCATCTTTTGGTAGACGCGGACGCAGTTTTGTGAAAAACCACACGATATGCATGCAAATGGTGCTTTTGGCAGAACGCGCACGTGGATTTCTACCAAACGACGTGAAAAGCATGCCGATGCTGCTCTTTTTAGCACCCGCACATGAATTTGTGCGAAAACGCGTTTTAAGCATGCACATGCATCTTTTGGTAGACGCGGACGCAGTTTTCTGCAAAACCACACGATATGCATGCAAATGGTGCTTTTGGCAGAACGCGCACGTCGATTTCTACCAAACGACGTGAAAAGCATGCCGATGCTGCTCTTTTTAGCACCCGCACATGAATTTGTGCCAAAACGCGTTTTAAGCATGCACATGCATCTTTTGGTAGACGCGGACGCAGTTTTCTGCAAAACCACACGATATGCATGCAAATGGTGCTTTTGGCAGAACGCGCACGTGGATTTCTACCAAACGACGTGAAAAGCATGCCGATGCTGCTCTTTTTAGCACCCGCACATGGATTTGTGCCAAAACGCGTTTTAAGCATGCACATGGATCTTTTGGTAGACGCGGACGCAGTTTTCTGCAAAACCACACGATATGCATGCAAATGGTGCTTTTGGCAGAACGCGCACGTGGATTTCTACCAAACGACGTGAAAAGCATGCCGATGCTGCTCTTTTTAGCACCCGCACATGGATTTGTGCCAAAACGCGTTTTAAGCATGCACATGCATCTTTTGGTAGACGCGGACGCAGTTTTCTGCAAAACCACACGATACGCATGCAAATGGTGCTTTTGGCAGAACGCGCACGTGGATTTCTACCAATCGACGTGAAAAGCATGCCGATGCTGCTCTTTTTAGCACCCGCACATGGATTTGTGCCAAAACGCGTTATAAGCATGCACATGCATCTTTTGGTAGACGCGGACCCAGTTTTCTGCAAAACCACACGATATGCATGCAAATGGTGCTTTTGGCAGAACGCGCACGTGGATTTCTACCAAACGACGTGAAAAGCATGCCGATGCTGCTCTTTTTAGCACCCGCACATGGATTTGTGCCAAAACGCGTTTTCAGCATGCACATGCATCTTTTGGTAGACGCGGACGCAGTTTTCTGCAAAACCACACGATATGCATGCAAATGGTGCTTTTGGGAGAACGCGCACGTGGATTTCTACCAAACGACGTGAAAAGCATGCCGATGCTGCTCTTTTTAGCACCCGCACATGGATTTGTGCCAAAACGCGTTTTAAGCATGCACATGCATCTTTTGGTAGACGCGGACGCAGTTTTCTGCAAAACCACACGATACGCATGCAAATGGTGCTTTTGGCAGAACGCGCACGTGGATTTCTACCAAACGACGTGAAAAGCATGCCGATGCTGCTCTTTTTAGCACCCGCACATGGATTTGTGCCAAAACGCGTTTTAAGCATGCACATGCATCTTTTGGTAGACGCGGACCCAGTTTTCTGCAAAACCACACGATATGCATGCAAATGGTGCTTTTGGCAGAACGCGCACGTGGATTTCTACCAAACGACGTGAAAAGCATGCCGATGCTGCTCTTTTTAGCACCCGCACATGGATTTGTGCCAAAACGCGTTTTGAGCGTGCACGTGCATCTTTTGGTAGACGCGGACGCAGTTTTCTGCAAAACCACACGATATGCATGCAAATGGTGCTTTTGGCAGAACGCGCACGTGGATTTCTACCAAACGACGGGAAAAGCATGCCGATGCTGCTCTTTTTAGCACCCGCACATGGATTTGTGCCAAAACGCGTTTTAAGCATGCACATGCATCTTTTGGTAGACGCGGACGCAGTTTTCTGCAAAACCACACGATATGCATGCAAATGGTGCTTTTGGCAGAACGCGCACGTGGATTTCTACCAAACGACGTGAAAAGCATGCCGATGCTGCTCTTTTTAGCACCCGCACATGGATTTGTGCCAAAACGCGTTTTAAGCATGCACATGCATCTTTTGGTAGACGCGGACGCAGTTTTCTGCAAAACCACACGATACGCATGCAAATGGTGCTTTTGGCAGAACGCGCACGTGGATTTCTACCAAACGACGTGAAAAGCATGCCGATGCTGCTCTTTTTAGCACCCGCACATGGATTTGTGCCAAAACGCGTTTTAAGCATGCACATGCATCTTTTGGTAGACGCGGACCCAGTTTTCTGCAAAACCACACGATATGCATGCAAATGGTGCTTTTGGCAGAACGCGCACGTGGATTTCTACCAAACGACGTGAAAAGCATGCCGATGCTGCTCTTTTTAGCACCCGCACATGGATTTGTGCCAAAACGCGTTTTCAGCATGCACATGCATCTTTTGGTAGACGCGGACGCAGTTTTCTGCAAAACCACACGATATGCATGCAAATGGTGCTTTTGGCAGAACGCGCACGTGGATTTCTACCAAACGACGTGAAAAGCATGCCGATGCTGCTCTTTTTAGCACCCGCACATGGATTTGTGCCAAAACGCGTTTTCAGCATGCACATGCATCTTTTGGTAGACGCGGACGCAGTTTTCTGCAAAACCACACGATATGCATGCAAATGGTGCTTTTGGCAGAACGCGCACGTGGATTTCTACCAAACGACGTGAAAAGCATGCCGATGCTGCTCTTTTTAGCACCCGCACATGAATTTGTGCCAAAACGCGTTTTGAGCGTGCACGTGCATCTTTTGGTAGACGCGGTCGCAGTTTTCTGCAAAACCACACGATATGCATGCAAATGGTGCTTTTGGCAGAACGCGCACGTGGATTTCTACCAAACGACGGGAAAAGCATGCCGATGCTGCTCTTTTTAGCACCCGCACATGGATTTGTGCCAAAACGCGTTTTAAGCATGCACATGCATCTTTTGGTAGACGCGGACGCAGTTTTCTGCAAAACCACACGATATGCATGCAAATGGTGCTTTTGGCAGAACGCGCACGTGGACTTCTACCAAACGACGTGAAAAGCATGCCGATGCTGCTCTTTTTTGCACCCGCACATGGATTTGTGCCAAAACGCGTATTAAGCATGCACATGCATCTTTTGGTAGACGCGGACGCAGTTTTCTGCAAAACCACACGATATGCATGCAAATGGTGCTTTTGGCAGAACGCGCACGTGGAGTTCTACCAAACGACGTGAAAAGCATGCCGATGCTGCTCTTTTTAGCACCCGCACATGGATTTGTGCCAAAACGCGTTTTAAGCATGCACATGCATCTTTTGGTAGACGCGGACGCAGTTTTCTGCAAAACCACACGATATGCATGCAAATGGTGCTTTTGGCAGAACGCGCACGTGGATTTCTACCAAACGACGTGAAAAGCATGCCGATGCTGCTCTTTTTAGCACCCGCACATGGATTTGTGCCAAAACGCGTTTTAAGCATGCACATGCATCTTTTGGTGGACGCGGACGCAGTTTTCTGCAAAACCACACGATATGCATGCAAATGGTGCTTTTGGCAGAACGCGCACGTGGATTTCTACCAAACGACGTGAAAAGCATGCCGATGCTGCTCTTTTTAGCACCCGCACATGGATTTGTGCCAAAACGCGTTTTAAGCATGCACATGCATCTTTTGGTAGACGCGGACGCAGTTTTCTGCAAAACCACATGAAATGCATGCAAATGGTGCTTTTGGCAGAACGCGCACGTGGATTTCTACCAAACGACGTGAAAAGCATGCCGATGCTGCTCTTTTTAGCCCCCGCACATGGATTTGTGCCAAAACGCGTTTTAAGCGTGCACATGCATCTTTTGGTAGACGCGGACGCAGTTTTCTGCAAAACCACACGATATGCATGCAAATGGTGCTTTTGGCAGAACGCGCACGGGGATTTATACCAAACGACGTGAAAAGCATGCCGATGCTGCTCTTTTTAGCACCCGCACATGGATTTGTGCCAAAACGCGTTTTAAGCATGCACATGCATCTTTTGGTAGACGCGGACGCAGTTTTCTGCAATACCACACGATATGCATGCAAATGGTGCTTTTGGCAGAACGCGCACGTGGATTTCTACCAAACGACGTGAAAAGCATGCCGATGCTGCTCTTTTTAGCACCCGCACATGAATTTGTGCCAAAACGCGTTTTAAGCATGCACATGCATCTTTTGGTAGACGCGGACGCAGTTTTGTGAAAAACCACACGATATGCATGCAAATGGTGCTTTTGGCAGAACGCGCACGTGGATTTCTACCAAACGACGTGAAAAGCATGCCGATGCTGCTCTTTTTAGCACCCGCACATGAATTTGTGCGAAAACGCGTTTTAAGCATGCACATGCATCTTTTGGTAGACGCGGACGCAGTTTTCTGCAAAACCACACGATATGCATGCAAATGGTGCTTTTGGCAGAACGCGCACGTCGATTTCTACCAAACGACGTGAAAAGCATGCCGATGCTGCTCTTTTTAGCACCCGCACATGAATTTGTGCCAAAACGCGTTTTAAGCATGCACATGCATCTTTTGGTAGACGCGGACGCAGTTTTCTGCAAAACCACACGATATGCATGCAAATGGTGCTTTTGGCAGAACGCGCACGTGGATTTCTACCAAACGACGTGAAAAGCATGCCGATGCTGCTCTTTTTAGCACCCGCACATGGATTTGTGCCAAAACGCGTTTTAAGCATGCACATGGATCTTTTGGTAGACGCGGACGCAGTTTTCTGCAAAACCACACGATATGCATGCAAATGGTGCTTTTGGCAGAACGCGCACGTGGATTTCTACCAAACGACGTGAAAAGCATGCCGATGCTGCTCTTTTAGCACCCGCACATGGATTTGTGCCAAAACGCGTTTTAAGCATGCACATGCATCTTTTGGTAGACGCGGACGCAGTTTTCTGCAAAACCACACGATACGCATGCAAATGGTGCTTTTGGCAGAACGCGCACGTGGATTTCTACCAATCGACGTGAAAAGCATGCCGATGCTGCTCTTTTTAGCACCCGCACATGGATTTGTGCCAAAACGCGTTATAAGCATGCACATGCATCTTTTGGTAGATGCGGACCCAGTTTTCTGCAAAACCACACGATATGCATGCAAATGGTGCTTTTGGCAGAACGCGCACGTGGATTTCTACCAAACGACGTGAAAAGCATGCCGATGCTGCTCTTTTTAGCACCCGCACATGGATTTGTGCCAAAACGCGTTTTCAGCATGCACATGCATCTTTTGGTAGACGCGGACGCAGTTTTCTGCAAAACCACACGATATGCATGCAAATGGTGCTTTTGGCAGAACGCGCACGTGGATTTCTACCAAACGACGTGAAAAGCATGCCGATGCTGCTCTTTTTAGCACCCGCACATGGATTTGTGCCAAAACGCGTTTTAAGCATGCACATGCATCTTTTGGTAGACGCGGACGCAGTTTTCTGCAAAACCACACGATACGCATGCAAATGGTGCTTTTGGCAGAACGCGCACGTGGATGTCTACCAAACGACGTGAAAAGCATGCCGATGCTGCTCTTTTTAGCACCCGCACATGGATTTGTGCCAAAACGCGTTTTAAGCATGCACATGCATCTTTTGGTAGACGCGGACCCAGTTTTCTGCAAAACCACACGATATGCATGCAAATGGTGCTTTTGGCAGAACGCGCACGTGGATTTCTACCAAACGACGTGAAAAGCATGCCGATGCTGCTCTTTTTAGCACCCGCACATGGATTTGTGCCAAAACGCGTTTTGAGCGTGCACGTGCATCTTTTGGTAGACGCGGACGCAGTTTTCTGCAAAACCACACGATATGCATGCAAATGGTGCTTTTGGCAGAACGCGCACGTGGATTTCTACCAAACGACGGGAAAAGCATGCCGATGCTGCTCTTTTTAGCACCCGCACATGGATTTGTGCCAAAACGCGTTTTAAGCATGCACATGCATCTTTTGGTAGACGCGGACGCAGTTTTCTGCAAAACCACACGATATGCATGCAAATGGTGCTTTTGGCAGAACGCGCACGTGGATTTCTACCAAACGACGTGAAAAGCATGCCGATGCTGCTCTTTTTAGCACCCGCACATGGATTTGTGCCAAAACGCGTTTTAAGCATGCACATGCATCTTTTGGTAGACGCGGACGCAGTTTTCTGCAAAACCACACGATACGCATGCAAATGGTGCTTTTGGCAGAACGCGCACGTGGATTTCTACCAAACGACGTGAAAAGCATGCCGATGCTGCTCTTTTTAGCACCCGCACATGGATTTGTGCCAAAACGCGTTTTAAGCATGCACATGCATCTTTTGGTAGACGCGGACCCAGTTTTCTGCAAAACCACACGATATGCATGCAAATGGTGCTTTTGGCAGAACGCGCACGTGGATTTCTACCAAACGACGTGAAAAGCATGCCGATGCTGCTCTTTTTAGCACCCGCACATGGATTTGTGCCAAAACGCGTTTTCAGCATGCACATGCATCTTTTGGTAGACGCGGACGCAGTTTTCTGCAAAACCACACGATATGCATGCAAATGGTGCTTTTGGCAGAACGCGCACGTGGATTTCTACCAAACGACGTGAAAAGCATGCCGATGCTGCTCTTTTTAGCACCCGCACATGAATTTGTGCCAAAACGCGTTTTGAGCGTGCACGTGCATCTTTTGGTAGACGCGGACGCAGTTTTCTGCAAAACCACACGATATGCATGCAAATGGTGCTTTTGGCAGAACGCGCACGTGGATTTCTACCAAACGACGGGAAAAGCATGCCGATGCTGCTCTTTTTAGCACCCGCACATGGATTTGTGCCAAAACGCGTTTTAAGCTTGCACATGCATCTTTTGGTAGACGCGGACGCAGTTTTCTGCAAAACCACACGATATGCATGCAAATGGTGCTTTTGGCAGAACGCGCCCGTGGATTTCTACCAAACGACGTGAAAAGCATGCCGATGCTGCTCTTTTTAGCACCCGCACATGGATTTGTGCCAAAACGCGTTTTAAGCATGCACATGCATCTTTTGGTAGACGCGGACGCAGTTTTCTGCAAAACCACATGAAATGCATGCAAATGGTGCTTTTGGCAGAACGCGCACGTGGATTTCTACCAAACGACGTGAAAAGCATGCCGATGCTGCTCTTTTTAGCACCCGCACATGAATTTGTGCGAAAACGCGTTTTAAGCATGCACATGCATCTTTTGGTAGACGCTGACGCAGTTTTCTGCAAAACCACACGATATGCATGCAAATGGTGCTTTTGGCAGAACGCGCACGTGGATTTCTACCAAACGACATGAAAAGCATGCCGATGCTACTCTTTTTAGCACCCGCACATGGAATTGTGCCAAAACGCGTTTTAAGCATGCACATGCATCTTTTGGTAGACGCGGACGCAGTTTTCTGCAAAACCACACGATATGCATGCAAATGGTGCTTTTGGCAGAACGCGAACGTGGATTTCTACGAAACGACGTGAAAAGCATGCCGATGCCGCTCTTTTTAGCACCCGCACATGGATTTGTGCGAAAACGCGTTTTAAGCATGCACATGCATCTTTCGGTAGACGCGGACGCAGTTTTCTGCAAAACCACACGATATGCATGCAAATGGTGCTTTTGGCAGAACGCGCACGTGGATTTCTACCAAACGACGTGAAAAGCATGCCGATGCTGCTCTTTTTAGCACCCGCACATGGATTTGTGCCAAAACGCGTTTTAAGCATGCACATGCATCTTTTGGTAGACGCGGACGCAGTTTTCTATACAACCACACGATATGCTTGCAAATGGTGCTTTTGGCAGAACGCGCACGTGGATTTCTACCAAACGACGTGAAAAGCATGCCGATGCTGCTCTTTTTAGCACCCGCACATGGATTTGTGCCAAAACGCGTTTTAAGCGTGCACATGCATCTTTTGGTAGACGCGGACACAGTTTTCTGCGAAACCACACGATATGCATGCAAATGGTGCTTTTGACAGAACGCGCTCGTGGATTTTTACCAAACGACGTGAAGAGCATGCCGATGCTGCTCTTTTTAGCACCCGCACATGGATTTGTGCCAAAACGCGTTTTAAGCATGCACATGCATCTTTTTGTAGACGCGGACGCAGTTTTCTGCAAAACCACACGATATGCATGCAAATGGTGCTTTTGGTAGAACGATCACGTGGATTTCTACCAAACGACGTGAAAAGCGTGCCGATGCAGCTCTTTTTAGCACCCGCACATGGATTTGTGCCAAAACGCGTTTTAAGCATGCACATGCATCTTTTGGTCGACGCGGACGCAGTTTTCTGCAAAACCACACGATATGCATGCAAATGGTGCTTTTGGCAGAACGCGCACGTGGACTTCTACCAAACGACGTGAAAAGCATGCCGATGCTGCTCTTTTTAGCACCCGCACATGGATTTGTGCCAAAACGCGTTTTAAGCATGCACATGCATCTTTTGGTAGACGCGGACGCAGTATTCTGCAAAACCACACGATATGCATGCAAATGGTGCTTTTGGCAGAACGCGCACGTGGACTTCTACCAAACGACGTGAAAAGCATGCCGATGCTGCTCTTTTTAGCACCCGCACATGGATTTGTGCCAAAACGCGTTTTAAGCATGCACATGCATCTTTTGGTAGACGCGGACGCAGTTTTCTGCAAAACCACACGATATGCATGCAAATGGTGCTTTTGGCAGAACGCGCACGTGGATTTCTACCAAACGACGTGAAAAGCATGCCGATGCTGCTCTTTTTAGCACCCGCACATAGATTTGTGCCAAAACGCGTTTTAAGCATGCACATGCATCTTTTGGTAGACGCGGACGCAGTTTTCTGCAAAACCACACGATATGCATGCAAATGGTGCTTTTGGCAGAACGCGCACGTGGATTTCTACCAAACGACGCGAAAAGCATGCCGATGCTGCTCTTTTTAGCACCCGCACATGGAATTGTGCCAAAACACGTTTTAAGCGTGCACATGCATCTTTTGGTAGACGCGGACGCAGTTTTCTGCAAAACCACACGATATGCATGCAAATGGTGCTTTTGGCAGAACGCGCACGTGGATTTCTACCAAACGACGTGAAAAGCATGCCGATGCTGCTCTTTTTAGCACCCGCACATGGATTTGTGCCAAAACGCGTTTTAAGCATGCACATGCATCTTTTGGTAGACGCGGACGCAGTTTTCTGTAAAACCACACGATATGAATGCAAATGGTGCTTTTGGCAGAACGCGCACGTGGATTTCTACCAAACGACGTGAAAAGCATGCCGATGCTGCTCTTTTTAGCACCCGCACATGGATTTGTGCCAAAACGCGTTTTAAGCATGCACATGCATCTTTTGGTAGACGCGGACGCAGTTTTCTGAAAAACCACACGATATGCATGCAAATGGTGCTTTTGGCAGAACGCTCCGGTGGATTTCTACCAAACGACGTGAAAAGCATGCCGATGCTGCTCTTTTTAGCACCCGCACATGAATTTGTGCCAAAACGCGTTTTAAGCATGCACATGCATCTTTTGGTAGACGCGGACGCAGTTTTCTGCAAAACTACACGATATGCATGCAAATGGTGCTTTTGGCAGAACGCGCACGTGGATTTCTACCAAACGACGTGAAAAGCATGCCGATGCTGCTCTTTTTAGCACCCGTCCATAGATTTGTGCCAAAACGCGTTTTAAGCATGCACATGCATCTTTTGGTTGACGCGGACGCAGTTTTCTGCAAAACCACACGATATGCATGCAAATGGCGCTTTTGGCAGAACGCGCACGTGGATTTCTACCAAACGACGGGAAAAGCATGCCGATGCTGCTCTTTTTAGCACCCGCACATGGATTTGTGCCAAAACGCGTTTTAAGCATGCACATGCATCTTTTGGTAGACGCGGACGCAGTTTTCTGAAAAACCACACGATATGCATGCAAATGGTGCTTTTGGCAGAACGCGCAGGTGGATTTCTACCAAACGACGTGAAAAGCATGCCGATGCTGCTCTTTTTAGCACCCGAACATGGATTTGTGCCAAAACGCGATTTAAGCATGCACATGCCTCTTTTGGTAGACGCGGACGCAGTTTTCTGCAAAACCACACGACATGCATGCAAATGGTGCTTTTGGTAGAACGCGCACGTGAAGTTCTACCAAACGACGTGAAAAGCATGCCGATGCAGCTCTTTTTAGCACCCGCACATGGATTTGTGCCAAAACGCGTTTTAAGCATGCACATGCATCTTTTGGTCGACGCGGACGCAGTTTTCTGGAAAACCACACGATATGCATGCAAATGGTGCTTTTGGCAGAACGCGCACGTGGATTTCTACCAAACGACGTGAAAAGCATGCCGATGCTGCTCTTTTTAGCACCCGCACATGGATTTGTGCCAAAACGCGTTTTAAGCATGCACATGCATCTTTTGGTAGACGCGGACGCAGTTTTCTGCAAAACCACACGATATGCATGCAAATGGTGCTTTTGGCAGAACGCGCACGTGGACTTCTACCAAACGACGTGAAAAGCATGCCGATGCTGCTCTTTTTTGCACCCGCACATTGATTTGTGCCAAAACGCGTTTTAAGCATGCACATGCATCTTTTGGTAGACGCGGACGCAGTTTTCTGCAAAACCACACGATATGCATGCAAATGGTGGTTTTGGCAGAACGCGCACGTGGAGTTCTACCAAACGACGTGAAAAGCATGCCGATGCTGCTCTTTTTAGCACCCGCACATGGATTTGTGCCAAAACGCGTTTTAAGC